>NC_133776.1:603964-687846 GCF_003597395.2 Chelonoidis abingdonii | reverse complement strand
TCCTCTAATTTGTCTAGGTCCCTCTGTATCCTATCCCTACCCTCCAGCGTATCTACCACTCCTCCCAGTTTAGTGTCATCTGCAAACTTGCTGAGGGTGCAGTCCACGCCATCCTCCAGATCATTAATGAAGATATTGAACAAAACCAGCCCCAGGACCGACCCTTGGAGCACTCCGCTTGAAACCGGCTGCCAGCTAGACATGGAGCCATTGATCACTACCTGATGAGCCCGACTATCTAGCCAGCTTTCTATCCACCTTATAGTCCGTTCATCCAGCCCCCACTTCTTTAACTTGCTGGCAAGAATACTGTGGGAGACCGTATCAAAAGCTTTGCTAAAGTCAACCATGCCCATATCCTAATTATTTGCTTCAAAGAGACACTGCCAGGTACTTTTAAAATGTTTTTAATATAATTCCCACATTTTTGCCTTTCCATTCATTTTTTTAAATTGTATAATTTTTTTTTCTTCTGCATTGTTTCAAATTGTGGTAGTGCAGCTCTGGCAAAGGGATTTATTTAACTCTGGCTCCCTCTACTGGCTCTGCAGCAAAAGAACACAGAGTACTGTAGGGCCATGGAAACTGTTGTTTCTTTTAAACGGACCTGAGGGACAGAACAGTGGCCACTCTTTTTCTGAGTATTTCTACTGAGCTTTTGCAATAAAAGATTAACGTTATGGTCTGTCAGTGTAGTCCGTGGCAGAGCTAAAGATTAAAACAACAAGGAGTCTGGTGGCACCTTAAAGACTAACCAATTTATTTGGGCATAAGCTTTCGTGGGTAAAAAACGTCTTCAGTGGAGGTTTTTTACCCACGAAAGCTTTTACCTCAGAGTGTCATTTAGCAGGACTTTCTTCTCTAGGAGTTTATTTCCCAGCTTTTCCAAGATTTGCCATGGGAGGGGTATTTTTTGTTTCTTTTGTCCTCTCTTACTTCCTCTGGCCCTGTCTTCTGATTCTGAGGAATTTGCATGCTTACATTTTGTGACTTCTTCCTGGCATCTCTAGATGTACCATTTGTGCGTTGTTTGACCTTTTTGGCTACACACTGACCTCAGCACCACCTTGTGTTTGAGCAAGCAACCAACGTCTGCACTAAGCTGTCTTTTCAATCACAATCAAAACAAGCAACCCAAAAAGCCACACAAGGGTCTGAAAGTGCTGCATTTTCATACGCATCTCTGGTAAATGTTTCTGTGTGAATCGAGCACATGATGCCTTCTTGTAAGGACAAATACTAATCACTACTAACACAGCCCATGCTGGAACAAGAGAGGCAATCCAAGGAAAGATGGAGAAGAGAATAGACAGGACATCAGAGATGTGAGTTAATGAACTCCAGAGAAATCCTACCAGGAACCAGAGCAGATGAGGCCTGAGAAAGGAGGAGCCTTCAGAAGAATCCTTGGAAGAAGCAGAAGTGCAGGGATTTAGGGATCAGTGGCCATCATTCTGCCATCACAGTGAGATGTTGAGATTGGACAGATGGGAGGATCAGCCTTCTGGTTGGGTAGGCTCTGAGCTAAGGGAAAGGTAGGCTGAGGGTATGTTCGTACTATGAAGACTATCAGCATTGCTATGTCGGCATAGCCCCATAGTGTAGACACAGCCTATACCGATAGAAGGAGTTTCTCGCAGTGAGGAGAGGACAAATGAGGCTTTTTCAAGCCAGACTTTCACCATCGTCACCAAGGGATCTGTGCAATGGCCAGGGCTGTCCAGTAGCTAGTGCTCGCTTGCCAGTCAAGGGCCCAGTCCTGAGAAGTGATGAGCCTATGAAACTCACGGCCACGTCTCAGCATCAGGTCCAAACCGTGCTGCTGATGCCATGTGGAGAGGGAGGAGCAGCCGTGTGTGCTGGGGGCCAGGAGGCAAGAGCAGAGAGAGCTTAGAATATGGTGTAAAATATGACCAAATGAGAGTCCAGGTGGATACGTGAACACAGCTCACATTTCCACGCAGCTGGGAGGAACCGCTCGGAGCCGACATATCAATGAGAGCGAGCTGGCCGGGAAAGAGGCGTGTAATAAAAGAATGAAGTGAGAGTAAATGCAGCCAGGGGGATGTGTCCATGGGTGATCTCTGGAGCAGTGTCATCATTTGGAGTGTCCTGCTGCCGGATGGCCTGGATCAGCTGGAGAGAAGGACAGTAAAGATAGTGAAGGGGTTAGGGTGTAAATCCTGAAAGGACCCACTGAGGGGATTGGGCATGTTCAGCTGAGAAGAAAGGTGCCAAGGAGGGGAGATAGGAATAGAGAGGGGGAGTGATCAGGAGCCGGCCATGGGGAGGACGACAACAAGGCAGTGGAAGAGGCTCTGTTCTGTGAAAACTGCCAATAGAGAGGAGGACAGCCAGGTTCTTTTGCCTCAAGGCACCATCCTGAGCACTAGCAGGGCCACAAGCACCTCTGATCTGCACGTTCACCTCTTCACAAGTGAGAGCTGCTTGTGAGAACCCAGGACAGCCAGTGGCTAGTAGGAAAGAAGGGTGCAGAGACACCCATACATTATGAGGGGCTGGACTAGATGCCCCAGTGCCCTCCAGCCCTGATTTTGTGATTAAGGACTGGGGTTTGTGCTCAGTATACAGCTACTCTCGCTGCTGTGTGATTTTCTGCACACAATATGTTATCATATCCCAGCCAAATGTGAGTCCTAAAGATCAAGTCTCAAATCCAGCTGAGTTACTTGCCCAAAGAAGTGAGGACCCAGGCCCCCTTCACTTGCAGTGTGGGGCATTACCCAAGCCCCATAAGCCTGAGTCATGTGGAAGTAACATCTCACACTCTCTCTTTCCCTCAGAAAGGATCAATTCTTCAAAGCAGATTCACTGGGAGACTCAGCAGCCAGGGCTAACTGGTCAGGGGAGGGTTTCCCAAAGGGATATTCTTCCAGGGGGAGCAGCCCGCATTCCACCCTAGAGCTGTAGGGGCAAGCCAGCCGTCTGGTATCCACCCACTGAACTCTCGTGGTTTTGTTTTAGCAGCTGCCTTGTATTTGGCCCTTTTCTTCTTGCACAAACTTCACCCAAGTCCCGAAGAGACGTAAACTGATTTCTTTCCTCTGCCTAGGACCAAGGAGCAGCAGGTTCTCAAGAGCTGGACAATATGAAGAGTGAGCGAATGAGAACTCTCCAGCTCAATGTCTGCAACAGCCAAGAGATTGAGCGAGCGGTGGAGCATATAGGCGCCAGTTTGAAGGACCCCCAGAAAGGTGGGAGATTGTTCATTGGGTTTTGTGCACAGACTTACACGGAAGGAGCTCTCTTGGCTTGCGCCTTATGTGATTTTCAGGGCAGGCTTCAGAAGCTGTGTGTGTGAAGGGAAGAAAGCTTCAGGCAGCAGCAGTGCCGAGCAGGCTGTCCCATCCAGACACCCCAGATCACTGTGAGACTGTCTGTCACTCAGGGCTTGGCTACACTGGCAATTTACAGTGCTGCAACTTTCTGGCTTGGATGTGAAAAAACACCTCCCTGAGCGCAGCAAATTTTAGCGCTGTAAATCGCCAGTGTAGACAGTACCTCAGCGCTGGAAGTGTAGAGCCGTGCTCCCTGCACTGGTAGTTACGCCCCTTGTGGAGGTGGGTTTTTTTAGAGCGCTGGGAGAGCTCTCTCCCAGCCCTCCACCATGACCACACAAGGCATGTTAAAGCGCTGCCACGGCTCAGGCCCGGGGAATCTTGCTGCTCACCTCCAGCTCTGCACTGATGCCTCAACACGAGCTGCTGCAGCAGGCAGCCAGAGCCTTTATAAGCCTCTTTCATGCTGCAGCAGGGCCTTGCAGTGACTGCCAGGCACAGAAGGGCATCTTCTGGAGAATCCCAGTGGGGCAGGAGCCACCTGAAGCAATGTAGACAGCAGCATATGGTTTGATATGTGTTAAGAATCAGCTGGGTGCCAGCTGCTCTCTCAGTTACTCACCCCCCTCTCCCAGTTAAACAGTGACTCTCACTGGCTCTCTGCACTCTCCTAGTACAGAGCTTTGGCCCTGGGCTACACCAGCACAGTCCAGCACATGGGGCCCACTGAAGAAAGTCCTGCAGGAGGGGAGAGCAAAGCACTTGAAACTTCTCACTTTCCCTTTAGGGGCAGGGAACAGTTGGCCAGCACAGCCCCAAAAGTGAGTTATCCAGAATGGCCAGGGGATGTGTGTGTTGTGTGTATCTCACAGCCTCCCCTGGAGGTCTGCCATGGAGCCCAGCATAAGGGAGAACATCTCCCATTTGGTGAAACCCCTAGTGGGAGGATGCTGGTGCAAATTGGCTGTGGGGGTAAACAACCTATCCCTTTCTTAATGATTCCCAACATTCTGTTTGGTTTTTGGACTGCCACTGCTCATTGAGTGGATGTTTTCAGAGAACTGTCCACAATGACTCCAAGATCTCTTTCTTGAGCGGCAAAAGCTAATTTAGACCCCATCATTTTGTATGTGTACTGGGGATTATGAGGGAGAAAAGGTGGCGGAGATAATATCTTTTATTGGACCAACTTCTGTTAGGGGAGAGAGACAAGCTTTTGAACTTACACAGAGCTCTTCCTCAGGTCTGGGAAATGTACTCGGGTGTCACAGGTATGTACAAGGTGGAACAGATTGTTTAGCATAAGGAGTTAACACATATTTCAAGGGACACCTCTCCAGTCATGGGAGGAAAGGAAGTGAAAGGGCGGCAGCTGTGTGTGAGTGTGGAGGGGTGTTAGTGGGTTACAGATTGCTGTAATAAACCATATATCCAGTCTCTCTGTTCAAATCATGATTTTTAGTGCCTAGAAAAGTTATGGGGCTGCCTGGGCTCCCTTGTTTGTGTGTCTTGGGAAGCAGGCGTAAGGTCCCCGTGGTGGGCTTGTAGGGGATGAGGTTGTAGGATTTCTTTGGGAGTTGTTTGGGGAAGGATTTGATGATATCCTGACATTTCTGGGTGAATTCTGGTGTGGGGTCTTCTCTGAGTTCTGTAGAGCAGGCGCAGTCAGATGAGTTGTCATTTGGCCTCGTTAGCATAGTCATCATGATTGAGGACTACGATGGCGGCCTCTTTGCCTCCTGGTTTGGTCACTTGCTGGTGGTTGGATTTCAGGGGCTTTATAGCTACCCTCCCAGCGGTGGAGAGATTGTGTGGATATGGTGTTGTTAGGGTTTCTCAGTCAATGTTTTCCCTGAAGCAGTCAATGTAACAATGAAGAATGTGGGGTGTCCAGTCAGATGACTCTCTTATGACTGTCGGTGGGGGCATGGTAAGTGTGGGTGATGTCGTCATTGTTGTGAAAGAATTCTTTGAGGCAGAGTTGCCAGAAGAATGTCTAGTCCTCTGCATGTTAGTATGATATCAGGGTCTGTAGTGGGTCAGAAATTCAGCCCCTTGAAGAGGACAGATAATTCAGCTCTGGCGTGGGGTAGCATTGATAAATTGATGATGTTGGGGTGTCAAATGGTGTCCATGTAGAGGATCATATCCTGAAACAGGCCACCCAAAGACCCCAAGAGAACCTGCTTCAGTACAGAAATAAAATCCCTTCTGACCGCACACCCCTAGGCATCCCCTACCATCTCTCACTGGAACCCATATGGGGTACCATCAAACAACTACAACCCATACACAATAGGGACCCCATCCTGAAACCTCCTTTCAGGCCTTCAAAAAATCCCCACAAATGCTCCAAGCTCATCATTAGAAGCAAGCTCCTCACTGACCAGGACCCACCAACTCAAAGAGGCACCAGACCCTGCCAGAACAGCAGATGCAAAACCTGCAGACATATCTCCACTGCTTCAATGATCAACACCCCCCATGACACATCTTTCGAGATCCATGTGTCCTACACATGCCTGTCACAACATGTGGCATACCTCCTCCAGTGCACTGAATGCCCCAATAACAGCTATGTGGTGAAACCGGACAATCATTGTGCTCTTGAACATAGGTACTGGAACAGGGGGTGCTGCCACACCCTCTGGCTTGAAGTGGTTTCCATCATAGACAGAGTTTACAGTTTGGTTCAATGGCTCTCAGCACCTCCACTATACAGATTGTTCCAACACCCCCGCTCTTGAATGAACTTGCACAGGAAAATAATAGATAAAAACACCCCATCATCTGTGGGTGAGCATCTTCACAAAGTCATTACTCTGTCTGACCAATCAGTCCTCATCATCAAAGGAAACCTGCACAACACCTTCAAAAGACGAGCCTGGGAACTTAAAGTCATAACTTTGCTAGACACTAAAAACCATGGACTGAACAGAGGTGCTGGATGTATGACTTATTACAATAATCTGTAATCCACTAACCTCCCCCTCTCCACCTTTTTTCCTCCTTTTCCCCCTATGACTGGAAGCATCTAAGTTTCATGCAAGCGCATAAGTCCTGACCATGGCGAGCAGCTCGGCCCCTGAGCCCTGGGAGGATTCTTGAACTAGACCCCAGTGGCCCCGATCCAATATGCATCCTCAGGCTGTCTAAGAGCACATACAGAACTGGTCTCCACACAAAAAGCAGCGGAGGAGGGGGTGGGTCCCTTGTACTCAGTAGTGCTGTGATTAGAGCACTCACCTGGGATGTGTGAGGCTGAAGTTCAAATCCTCACTCTGTCTGGTTCAGAGCCGAACTCCCACTTCCCAGCTGAGTGAACGAACCACTGGGCTGCCAGATGGGGGGCAGCAGCAGCACCACCTTGCTGGTCTGTAGCGAGAATGGGCTGACGGACCTCACTCCAGGAGAGGGGCTGTGGCTGACTCTCAAGCAGGGAAGGGTGCCTGACTACATTTGAGGGGAGGGGCATAGGCCACACCCCTTTCCCAGACATTTCCTGCTCTGCACTCACAATCGCTTTTCTAGGCAGCCTGTGCATTGCACAGGGAGCCTGAGTGCCTGCCTCAGGGCTGTGGGTTCCATGGGGGAGCAGGGCACCTAAACTCAGCCATTGCAACGCTGAGCCTAACTGCCCCATGTGGAACTAGCCCCGAGGCTGTGAATTTGCCCTGGAGGGAAAGCTGTAGCCATCATTTCACAGCACACGAGGCTCTCCTGGCTGAACTACACCCTTTACCGGGCAGAGCTGTTACCTAATCATGCTGCTTTGCCTGTATTTGTATTGAGAAACTCATTAAACTATAGACACAGATTCCTTTTGGACATCACGTCCTCTCTGCTCCTCAGAGGAACCAGCAGCCAGTTACACTGGCCCTCAGCTATTCTGTGTCTCCTGCTTGGGCCATAGGGATGAGGATAGGGTGAGCCAGCCCATGTCATGTCTGGATACTGTTCCCCCATTTGCTATTAAGGAAGGTGCCAGCTAAACTCCCTGGGCTTCTCTCTCCTGTAGTTACTAAAGTCCCTGGAAGGGGCGTTAGCAGTTGTTGGGGTGGGCCCGGCTCCGGCAGTGGAAGAACGCCGGTTAACACCAGCGGGTCCCGGCTCTGGCAGCGGTAGCAGGGTGCCGGTTCACAACAGCGGGGCCCGGCTGCGGCAGCAACAGCAGGGTGCCAGTTCACACTGGAGGGGCCCGGCTCCGGCAGCGGCAGCACGCCGGTTCACACCAGCGGGGCCCGGCTCCAGCAGCAGCAGCAGGGTGCCAGTTCACACCAGCAGGGCCCAGCTCCAGCAGCGGCAACATGCTGGTTCACACTAGCGGGGCCTGGCTCCAGCAGCAGCAGCATGACGGTTCACTCCAGCGGGAGCAGCGTGCCGGTTCACAGCAGCAGGGCCCGGCTCCAGTGGGAGCAGCGTGCCAGTTCACTCCAGCTGGGCCCGGCTCCAGCAGTGGCAGCAGTGCACTGGTTTACGCCAGCAGGGCCTGGATCTGGCGGCAGCAGTGCACCGGTTCACACCAGCAGGGCCTGGCTCCAGCATCAGCAGTGTGCCAGCTGAGTTCTGGCCCGGAGTTCTGATGAGCCAAATCTTTCTTCATCCTGAATGGAAAACCTGCTTGTGTCATCAGCAGGACTGGTGCCATGCGCGATTTGTGCACCAGGAGGTGCCATGCTAGAGCTCAGCCTCTCACTCAGTGAACTAAGGGAGAGGTTGGCATGGAACCAGCTGTGATAATCTTCCTCTATTGTAAGCCCCACTCTGAGGCTGGGGAAGTTTCCTTATGTTCTGTCCCAATTCACTTCATCAGGCAGGCCTCCTGGAAGCTGAGGGGGCTTCATCTGCAGGGTTCTAATGATGGCACTTGGTGCTGCTGTGTCTCGGTTCTCCCAGTGCCTCACAAACCTCCCCCCATCCTAGGGGGTGAGCATCATTAGCCCCATTTTACAGGTAGGGAGATTTTGGCTTACAGAGGTTAAATGACCTGCCTCAGGCCACATAGCGAATCTGGGGAGGAGAACCCACATCTTCCACACCTGGGCCTCAACACTTTGGTGTACAGAGCCTTTCACTTGCAGGCTACCCATTGGAATCTAGCCCAGCTTGGCTGTGTGTATAGCTGAAGGCTGCTACCACCTCACGTTTGTTTGGTGGGTCTCAGTCCTGATTCAAACAGAGAGGTGACCACATTGCAAAGTAATCCCGTTAGCATTGGTAGCCTCCTTGGCAGTGCCAGGGCTGGCTCCAGGCACCAGCATTCCAACCCGGTGCTTGGGGCGGCAATTTGCAAGGGGCGGCAGTCCCTGTTGTTTTGCCCCCAAGCAGCGCACCGAATTGCTGCCCCGGGCGATGGGAGCAGTCCCTGTGCCCTTAGGGCGGCAGGCGCGTTTCTGTGGTAGCGGCAATTCGGCAGCAGCTTCTATGTTTAGCTGTCCGCGGCGGCTTCAGCTAAACATAGAAGCTGCCGCAGAAACGAGCCTGCTGCCCTAAGGGCACACGGACTGCCCCCGTCGTTCGCGGCAGCAATTCGGTGCGCTGCTTGGGGCGACAAAAACTGTAGGGCCGGCCCTGGGCAGTGCCAGTGGAGATGTAGAGAGAGAACTCATTCCCAAAGCTGGTCATCCTGGAAGATCAATGCTGAAGCACCCAGGACAGTGTGGGGAAGCGAGTACCAGTGATGCCTGCTGCATTCCTAGAATCAACAGCAGCCAGTGGGGCTCCACTCACATGCTTTAAGTTAAGCACTAGCTTAAGTGCTTTGCTAGATTAGAGCGAGAGTACTTCGCCCCTAACAGGAGCAAACCCTCAGTTTCTGGAGCTGTCCATCCTGAGACTGCCAGCAGTTTTGTTTTGCACTGTTCATTTGTTAAATCAGACCATTGTGTCTTTGTGGTGTTCACTTTACAGGGAGGGTGTGTGGAGGGGGAACATGGCCCCGCCCTAGTGGGAGAAGGAGGAATTTCTGAGTACTAATCTCAGCTCCGACACGTACGGCAAGTCATCTGCTGAGGCTCTCTCATTTGCCCAATGCAGACACTGAGGCTCCTTCTGCACAAGGGCGCTGTACAGATTAACTCGTTAGTATAGCCGTCCTGCAGGCCTTGTGCACCCAGAACCCCCACTGAGGCCATTGAAGTCCATAACAGTTCTGGATGCTCAAGGCCGGCAGGACTGGCACCAGTGCCAGGGAAAAGATTTGAAGATGGGTGCTAATTGTGTTTTGTGTATTAATTAATACATTGCAGCTTGTAAGGTAACATGCATAATTAGCCCTGTTCAGAGGCAGCAGAGGCCTGGGGAGGAGGATCATTAATTGATTCCCATATTCGTGTGCTGAACTGGGGCAGGATGGATGCAGTACCGCTCTCTTGTAAACCCAGAAGGGCAATTGTGAGGCCATTTCTGGACGACTGGAGATTAGAGACAAGTGGGAGTCACGCCTGGTCTTCTAAAAACCAATCAGCTAAGCAAATAATTCATAGAAATGGAGAGCCCCTCTGGGAAGTTTCCTGCAAATCCGCTAGGACTGTTAACGCTTTCTCAGACTGTACAGGCTCCCGCGAGGAGTCCGGAATAGACTTGTGTTCAGCCTGAGTGAGAGAGATGTGGACTAACCGGAAATGCCTCCCTGTGAGGAGAGGACAGCACTTGAGCTTCAGTTCTGTGAAAGCCCCAGGTGCCCATAGGCGTCTGATGGAACGTTAGGAACTCTTCGATAACCAGCAATTTCCTTCCCCTAAGGAATGTCCTTAATTCAGCCCTGGAAGCAGAGGACTGCCATGGGGATGAGTAAGGCTCGAATCGAGGTAATACAGAGGAAGCCAGAGATTAATTGTTCCATAATTCATATAAAATAAACATATTACTCCAATTAAGTACATGTCTAAATCTTTCAGCCCAAAATTCTCAATTGCAGATGAGGAGTTTGCCCTCTTTGGCTTAGTTCTCAGAACATGGGCTCTGTCAAACACACCCAATCAGCAGGTAGCATTTGGCTTTTACTAGACAACAAAGTGAAGCCATCTCATGGGACTCTGCAACACCCTTTTACGACAGGCAGCTTCCTGTATCAAATTGTTTCAAATTATGTCACATTCCTCCTCTAATCGTTCATTAATCACTGAAGCCTGATGAGAACAGCAGTGGTCACTTTTCTTTTCCCTAGAAGAACAAAAGGAAGAGGCACACATCACACCCTCCCCTTCCCCAGCATTGCAAACCTTCTGGCTTTTATGTCAGCAGTGGAGTTTTTAGCTCAAATTAGCGGCTTGACAATTACTTTGAGGCAGTTAATCCGTTTGTAAAAGCTAGTCTGGACACTTCCTCAATGTTTGTTCCGACTACAAAAGTTTGTCGTTTACCTTAGGGCTTGGGGGAGTGTTCATACTAGCCTTTACAAATTGATTAATGATCTTGCAGTGCAAAGCTCTGCTTCAGACCTGCCCTTTATAGAGAGGCTGTCTGGCTTTTGCTTTCAGATGTAGTTTCTTTTTAGTCCAATTCACAAAGAATGTTTCTCAGGTTATGAAATAAAGTGGCACAGATCTGCACTCTTCCCTGTAATGTGGTTCCTTGGGTTTTATTTCACCATGCAGATAACATAGAGATCTGAGGAAGGGACAATCTGAATCTGCATCCAGATCTCAAACTTTGATCTTCCCCCTTTAAGTCCTTTTCAGGATCTCTGCACCTCCTGAGTGGAAGCACCAAAGTACTGTTAGGCTCCTACAGTATTGCAGGCCTGGTCCTGACACAGGAAATATGAGAAGTTATGTGTTGTATGAGAACTAATGCTGTTGTGATGATCTCATAACATTTCAGCCCAATCTAGCTATGATAAATTTGGATTCGCAGAGACGGTTTCAGTTTTGCATTTTCTTTTTCCAGTGTCTCTTTCCTTGTATGCCTGCACTGTGGCACGTAACTAGCTCTGGACAACACTCCATTGTCTCTACTAGATCTCGCCAGTTCTTGTTATTTGCATTTGGAGATGGGAATTTTTTTTTCCCCTGTGTTTTAATGTGATAAAGGAGAAGGAAAGTTTAGATGTGCCTGAGATTCTGTACTTATTTCATTTAGAATATCATAACCATGGTTTGTAGTGCTCTCTGAGTTAAACATTGCTGAACAGATAGGTGAGCACAGATTTGGGTTCTTTCCAGTCTGGAATGCATCTTTATGGGTTTTGATGGGAAGGCAGTGAGCCCTAGTGGATAGTCTGGAACTCAGGGTTATAACCTGGGTTATATTCTTGGACCTGCCACTGGTTGCTAGGTGACCTTGGGCAAATCACAGCGCGTCTGTGTGCCTCAGTTTACCCATCTATGAAATGGGGAAAACGATGCTGACTTCGTTTGTACACTGCTGTGAAAGCCACGGATGAAAAATGCTATCAGACCTTGGTATTATTGTAATTAAAAGCTGCACAATGTGATTCAATAATCCATTAGAAAGCCCTTTCCCGGGATTCTGCCATTAATCACGAAGTGGTGATTTTTTGTGCTTGATTTAATCTGCAGGGCTTTGGGGGCTGGTTAATAATGCTGGGATCTCCACGTTCGGAGAAGTAGAGTTCACCAGCATGGAGACCTACAAGGAGGTAGCTGAAGTGAATCTGTGGGGGACGATCCGAACTACCAAGGCTTTCCTCCCTCTGATCCGGAGGGCCAAAGGTGAGTGATTTCCCGCATGTTAGCCTCTCCTGAGCTCTTCTGCTTCTCGGGTGTGTTAGCAGACGAAGGGCTGATTCCCATTACCCTGCACCTGGTGTGGCCAGGGTGAGGGGTGTGTGAAATGCTACCAGCTGAGAAGGGCCGTGTTCACACCTGGACACGGTGGGTGTGAAAGAACGCCACTCAGTAAAGGGCAACAGAAAAGCCACCCAAACAGTCTGCTAGTTACTTTCCCCCGCAGGGCAGGGCTCTATATTCCTGTCCATGACGTCGCATCTGAGCGTAGGATTTAGTCCATCATGGGATGGGTTTCATAACTCCTTTTAACTGCTTTGGAGTTGCTGGACATGGTAGATGTGCGGCCAAAAGCACCTCCCGAGTTGCCCTTCTATAAATAAACTGGCTCTGCTCTTGCTGGCCTGGAGAAGCTACAGGGGCATCAGGGAGATTGTTTCCTGCTGCGTCTCTGGTGGCCCTAGCTTTGTTATCGTAGGGTGGCTCGAAATAGTGAGTGCGGAGCTGCTGGCACGGGGATTGTTAGTGTCGGGTGACTCTTCGTAGTGAGTGCGGAGCTGCTGGCACGGGGATTGTTAGTGTCGGGGGACTTCATAGTGAGTGCGGAGCTGCTGGCACGGGGATTGTTAGTGTCGGGTGACTCTTCGTAGTGAGTGCGGAGCTGCTGGCACGGGGATTGTTAGTGTCGGGGGACTTCATAGTGAGTGCGGAGCTGCTGGCACGGGGATTGTTAGTGTCGGGTGACTTCATAGTGAGTGCGGAGCTGCTGGCACGGGGATTGTTAGTGTCGGGTGACTTCATAGTGAGTGCGGAGCTGCTGGCACGGGGATTGTTAGTGTCGGGTGACTTCATAGTGAGTGCGGAGCTGCTGGCACGGGGATTGTTAGTGTCGGGTGACTTCATAGTGAGTGCGGAGCTGCTGGCACGGGGATTGTTAGTGTCGGGTGACTTCATAGTGAGTGCGGAGCTGCTGGCACGGGGATTGTTAGTGTCGGGTGACTTCATAGTGAGTGCGGAGCTGCTGGCACGGGGATTGTTAGTGTCGGGTGACTTCATAGTGAGTGCGGAGCTGCTGGCACGGGGATTGTTAGTGTCGGGTGACTTCATAGTGAGTGCGGAGCTGCTGGCACGGGGATTGTTAGTGTCGGGGGACTTCATAGTGAGTGCGGAGCTGCTGGCACGGGGATTGTTAGTGTCGGGTGACTTCATAGTGAGTGCGGAGCTGCTGGCACGGGGATTGTTAGTGTCGGGGGACTTTATAGTGAGTGCGGAGCTGCTGGCACGGGGATTGTTAGTGTCGGGTGACTTCATAGTGAGTGCGGAGCTGCTGGCACGGGGATTGTTAGTGTCGGGTGACTTCATAGTGAGTGCGGAGCTGCTGGCACGGGGATTGTTAGTGTCGGGTGACTTCATAGTGAGTGCGGAGCTGCTGGCACGGGGATTGTTAGTGTCGGGGGACTTCATAGTGAGTGCGGAGCTGCTGGCACGGGGATTGTTAGTGTCGGGTGACTTCATAGTGAGTGCGGAGCTGCTGGCACGGGGATTGTTAGTGTCGGGTGACTTCATAGTGAGTGCGGAGCTGCTGGCACGGGGATTGTTAGTGTCGGGTGACTTCATAGTGAGTGCGGAGCTGCTGGCACGGGGATTGTTAGTGTCGGGTGACTTCATAGTGAGTGCGGAGCTGCTGGCACGGGGATTGTTAGTGTCGGGTGACTTCATAGTGAGTGCGGAGCTGCTGGCACGGGGATTGTTAGTGTCGGGTGACTTCATAGTGAGTGCGGAGCTGCTGGCACGGGGATTGTTAGTGTCGGGTGACTTCATAGTGAGTGCGGAGCTGCTGGCACGGGGATTGTTAGTGTCGGGGGACTTTTCGTAGTGAGTGCGGAGCTGCTGGCACGGGGATTGTTAGTGTCGGGTGACTTCATAGTGAGTGCGGAGCTGCTGGCACGGGGATTGTTAGTGTCGGGTGACTTCATAGTGAGTGCGGAGCTGCTGGCACGGGGATTGTTAGTGTCGGGTGACTTCATAGTGAGTGCGGAGCTGCTGGCACGGGGATTGTTAGTGTCGGGTGACTTCATAGTGAGTGCGGAGCTGCTGGCACGGGGATTGTTAGTGTCGGGTGACTTCATAGTGAGTGCGGAGCTGCTGGCACGGGGATTGTTAGTGTCGGGTGACTTCATAGTGAGTGCGGAGCTGCTGGCACGGGGATTGTTAGTGTCGGGTGACTCTTCGTAGTGAGTGTGGAGCTGCTGGCACGGGGATTGTTAGTGTCGGGTGACTCTTCGTAGTGAGTGCAGAGCTGCCAGCAATTGGGTTTCTAGACTAAAGAGCACAAGCCTGGGATTCACATGGATTTTGCAAAGAGACGTAAGAGGAAGAAAGTCCCATATTGAGCCAACTAAGCTATTACATTATAACTCTTCTTAACCTCAAAGCACACTACAGGTATGACAGCTGTGTCTGGGGTGTTTCATTAACAGCAGTGAGAGACAGGAAGTGCAGGAAATTACAACATCCAGTTAAATTGCACTAGCCGAGGTTTCCAAATGGTCTCTAGGCACAACCCCAGGCAGGGGGCATCTGAGCGATGCCATCGAGGAAAAGGAGGCAGCCATGGCCACACCCCACTGGAATGGTCCGAGCCTCCTAGCCAAGCAGAGATGTGCTCATAGCACTTGTTGCTGCCAAACCAGCAAGCACCCTTAGGCTGCTCTGCTCGCTGCCTGGAGGCAGGTAACCCCTGCGCTGAAGAGGCAGACACAAATCCCACCTTGTCCTCAGCATGACTCCTTCTGGCAGCCTGTGTCACCCTGGACCTTTTATCCTCACTATTGTACAAGCTCAGGCTGGTGTTGGGGGCTTTGAGGACAGCCATTCATGTGGTCTGAGAGTTACATAACGGCCTGCTGCTGAGCACCCTTAGTTCCCACCACACAGGATTGGCCCAGCTGCTCATACCAACCTCTGTTCATTGCCTCACTGTCACACTGCATGAAGTGCTGGTTCTGACGTGACTAAGGTCAGAGTGTAAGGGCATGTCCTGTAGCTGTCTCCTTCTCTGCAGTCTTTGCATTTGTCAGACATGCCGTGTGAGGCTGACTTTGGCCACAGAGTTCTGCTCCCGGTTCTTCCTAGTGGTTCTCGGCCCTGGGCAGGCGCAGGAATGCTGGGTATGTGGGTGGCTGCACTCCCCTGTGCTGCTCTGGGAGCAGCTATGCCTAGAGCATCGCTGTGCAGGAATCAGCACACGCCCACGAGTGCCTTGCAGCCGGCAGGTTTGTTTGCTTTCCCCCACCAGTCAGTGACCAGCGTGACGCAGAAGGGTAGCAGAGGCAGCAGGAGGAGCTGAATTTGAAGAATGTAACTTTGTGTCAGTTCTAACTTGCTATTTAAGTCTGCCTCCCGTAGAACAATGTAAACTCCCTGGCGGGCGGGCGGGCGGGCGGGTGGCTGGTGAGAGCACTGCACTGCTGCCCGTGGGCATGTGCTCGTCACGCACTGCAACAACCCACAGCTGGAGCCACCAGCAGGATTAAATCTTCCTTCAGGCTGAACTTGTAATAAGGGATGAGCAGCCCATGAGGCCTCTCAGTGCAGCCTGGTGACAGGATTCCTAGATGTCCAGGGGAAGACTTGGCTCCTACCTGCTCCTGTTCACATTTTCATATGCTATGAAGGGGCCAAACTGCTCTCCATTACCTGCTCAGAAACTCAGAGCCACTCCACTGAAGTTGGTGGGTTGCCTCTGGTTTCTAAGGTTGTTGCTGGGAGCAGGCTGTTGTCCTGTGTTCATATTGCTAACTCAGTACGCCCGGGCTGGTGTTCAGAAAGACCCTAGAGTCCTGCCTAGCTCTGGCGATTAGCAGACATCGCTCTGCCCTGCCAGTCCATGTGGCTGAAGTACCATTTCTGAAAGGGTTGTGACTGATGGCCTGGCTGTCATGGAAACAGAGGAATGGTCTCCCACAGTATTTCAGGCAGAGTGGCAGATTGCAGAACGTCCTCCTCCCTTCCAGTGGGTTGGCAGCTGTTTTCTACTCAGACAGATCTAGCTCTTTGCTGATGAACCTCCAACCTGTCTATATGCTGCAGCCCATATGCAGCTGTCTTGTAATGACTGGAGCACTTTGCTGTACACTCGCACCACTGCCGTGCCTTTGGCAACAAAAATGAATTTGCATACAAATAGTGCTAAGCATCCTTCAAACACATTGTGCAACTGGACTGTGCATCTCTGTGCAACCACATACCTGAACGGCTGATAACACAGCTGTACTGCCACACCCCTCCCAGGGAAAGTCCAGACAGACCCTCTGGTTCAGCAAAACTGAACAAAAAATGAGGCAGAAATTCGCCTTATCCCAGCACAGGGATAATCTCTGACCATTCTCCTCCCTTGAGGGTGAGATTAGCTGCTGGGCAAAAGGGCAAATGCTGGGGACTTCAAACTGGGAGGAGCCCAAGGAACCATGAGAAAACTTGTCTCAGCCCTGTATTTCTCAGGAAATCTGCACTGAGTGCCTTTGCTTCCATTAGCCGTCCTGGGTCCCTCTCTGCGCTGGCATTTCAGCTTCACTGGCTGAGTAGCCTTTGGTCCTTGGTTTGCCGATTACCACAATTAGCAATTGTCATGCACTGTTATCCCATTTGCACACACAGTCACGGTAATTACACACAGTGCTCCACGTCTAACTTGAAAAATTGCCCAAGGCCCAGGTGATTTCAGGAGCATCTGATTCCAGAGCCTGTTCTGTCTAATGTGTTGAGTATGTAGTGCTCATTCCTTCTGCTGACGTCCCTGTGATTTACCTGGCACCTTCCTAGGTCGTGTGGTGAACATCAGCAGCATGATGGGTCGGATGGGCAGCCCTGCTCGATCGTCGTACTGCATCACTAAGTTTGGGGTGGAAGCCTTCTCCGATTGCCTGCGGTACGAGATGCACCCCCAAGGAGTGAAGATCTGTGTGGTGGAACCTGGGAACTTCATAGGGGCCACCAACCTGTACACCCCGGAGCGAATTAAAGCCATAGCAGAGAAGATGTGGAAGGATCTTCCGGAGACTGTGCGCAAAGACTACGGCAGGGAGTACTTGGATGAGCAAATCACCAAGATGGAGAGTTACTGCAACAGTGGCTCACCAGACACCTCTCCAGTCATCAACAGCATCACCCATGCACTGACGTCGTCCTCCCCCTACACCCGCTACCACCCCATGGATTACTACTGGTGGCTGCGCGTGCAGATCATGACGCACTTGCCTGCTGCTATTGCGGATCGGATCTACATTTACTGAGGTGTCTCGTCACTAGGCTGCCAAGGTGGGAGGTTAATTTCAAAGGGCATGTTGTACAAATTTCCCATTAGTCACTTTTGTATTTTTTTAGCTGATTTCAAGGTACCAAAATTTAGATCTAAAAGGTTAATTTAAACATTTGAATGTAATTTAAAAGGTAGTAATTATTGCATGGGACCTTTCGTAGGCAGGAATGTGTTATGTATATTGTAGGGACCCAGCTCTGTACTATTTATTTCAAATATTCCTTTTTCTTTTCCAAAATCAGATGCCAAGTTACACTCCTCATTGAATTTACAATTGCTCTGAAGGGATTTTCAGTCTAGTTGCAGCTGACCAAGTTACACCAGCTTTGACAACTCCTGTAAGAGGCAGCCTTCACACCATAGGCCGCAGGCCCTCCTGCTGCAATGGCATATTGCGGCAGACTGTTGGCTAAGGGCTGCAAAGGTTGTTACGGGGACTGGCCATAATAGCACAAGATACTGCTGGTTTCTTTAATGCAGGGATCCCATCCTATAGCACTGAAATGAGCAGCTGATCCTGTTCTTTAATCATTACATTTATGAAGATGGAAACTGGGTCAAAGAGAGCTGTTCAGTCTCTCTCTCCCGTACACTTCCTTTCCAAGGAGTTTGATAGATCATGTGCCCAGCCCTGAAGCCCTTGCTCTCAGCTGTTCTTTCCTCACATGACTATTCCATTGAACCCAATGAGCGTGAGAAGAATTGCATAGGCGAGTAAGGCTGCAGGATCAGCCCATGTTAGTGTTTCTCATTTCTTCAGCAATAGCTGAACACTGTGACTTCAAAGTAAAAAGCTTTGAAGTATGTTTAATTGCACTATTGTTGATGTAATGTAGTGCAGCAGCAGCACTGACCCATTTCCATATGAGAACCAGTTCCTGTATTTTGCCAGGATCATTCAGAACCAACAGTTAAATTCACCATGACGATGAACGTCATTTTTTCACTTGGGACCTCAGAGTTGCATCACCTTCTTAGCACGGATTGAACAGTGCCTTGCACAATGGGGCTGTGATCTGATTGGGACTTCTAGGCCTAATGCAATACAAACAGTACATAACAGGAGTAATAATTTACACTGAAGGAGTTGTGGAGCTGAAACATTTGTCTAGCTAATGTAGTTTGGATATGATCTTTAGTAGAAAATCAATAAAAAAAGGAATAAACTTTAAGGGCAGTCTAATATCCATGATGGTTATGATGTTTACATGACTTAGAAATAAGGCTACGATTTTGTCACAGAGGTCACAGTGGGCACAGAAATTGTGAATTTGAATAAAGTCCATGAAATCTTGGAATGGCTGTAAAAACACATTTGACTAGGCCTCCAAACTGAGTGGCATTGCAACCTAATCCACGGTGTGGTTTGGTCCACTGATCCCTCTGTCTCCATCTACAAAAGTGCAGAAGGGCCAAACCTGAGTAGCACTGAGACCCCGTGTGCTGGGTCACAATGCCTGCAGTAGGGAGCCAAGTCTTGCCTCGCAGGACAGGAGCCACTGCTGTGGGGCGAGTGTGGGGTGGGCTCGATCTCCCACGCCTCCTCTTCTGTGACTTACAGATTTTTTCTCCACACTTCTGTCATGAAATGTACTAAAAAAATTGCCAAAATCGCAGCCTTACTTAGAAACATTTTGTACTGTAAAAAAACCCACAAAAACACATCCATAAAAATCAACACCAGCAACAAAAAAGCCTTTCACAGAGGAGTGCTGAGTGTTACATTTTTGAAGCGTGGGAGGTGAGCAAAAATGTAACTGCGAGTTAATTTTGTTAGACAAAATGGAGAGAAAGGATTTGTTGCACTGTTGTAAGTACTGTAGCAAGTGGAAAACGGAAGTGATCAAAATATCCTTGGGCTTGATTAACATTAAAAGTAATGGTGATAAAGTCCACAGGCTCCAGCTTTTTGTTTTTTGTTATTTAAGGTGAGAGGTTTATATCTGGACTTGGCCTGATATAACACCTGAGTTCTGCAGGTTTGGTACAAGAGGAGGACATGTGCACACACACACTTTACATAGCTGTTGAACTGTAATAGGTCTCTGTGGTCTTATAAATTTCAAGTTGGGCTCTTCAAGACTCCGACTGTAAGTAATTAATTCAGTCTACTCTATCTCATGACAAATACCAGACTCACACATACTACTTAGACCCAGACATCTAGGGGTTCTTCTGTGTAAAACGCCCATTGACTTCATTGAGAGCTGTACACGTTAAAAAGCTGTAGAACTGAGCCCTGTTGAGCCTAATCAGGGAAACCAAAAATGTTGTATTAATTTAATGGAATAAGTGGGCCCAGAGTGTCAAAGATGTTAACAGGACCCTGAAACTGTCCAATATTATCAGGTTTCAACAAGGTTTGGGGTTTGGCATTCAGCGACCTCAGCCTCACTAGTACCATGGCAAACACTCCATTCAGCAGCTTTTTAACCTTTTATTAAAGCTATAGAAAAAGAAGGAAAACCACTTAAAGCATTTGAAATGTAAAGTATTAAATAAGGCTTTTATTTTAACCAGATTTCCTTTCCCTTTAGCTGCAGAGAGTTTTATAAGGAAAGATACCCTGCCTGACGCTCTTTCAGATAGAATGACAGTCGATGTAGTCATCGTTCTTTGGGGGGAGAGGGGGAGAGAAGTTAGTTGAGATGGGGTAGAGCTGCTGTTGCTGAAGTCCGATCCCATTTCCTAAAAGACAAAACAATGGACAGGCTCAAAGGAGAGAGAAAGAACAACAAAGATAGGAGAGGCAGCTTCTGTCTCTGGTGTCGACTCTCATTTGCATCCTCACTGCTGGAGAAACAGCTGCAGCACATACTCTGAGGGTATGGCTACCCTTGAAATTTCAAAGCGCTGCCGTGGCAGCGCTTTGAAGTGTGAGTGTGGTCGGAGTGCCAGCGCTGGGAGAGAGCTCTCCCAGCGCTGCACGTAAACCACATCCTCTATGGGTGTAGCTTGCAGCGCTGGGAGCCGTGCTCCCAGCGCTGCGGCACTGATTACACTGAGGCTTTACAGCGCTGTATCTTGTAGCGCTCAGGGGGTTGTTTTTCACACCCCTGAGCGTGAAAGTAGCAGCGCTGTAAAGTGCCAGTGTAGCCATACCCTACAGCCACTCTGAGACCTGGTAAACTTGTATCAGGATCTGACTGTTCAGAGCATTTCTTTTAACTCCCTCTCTGGTCACAGGCATATTCCAGCATTACAAAATACAGTCTTGTCTGGCAAAGCCAGACTCTTATTAAACAGAAGGCAAAAGGAGAGAGAGAAAAGAAAAGAACTAAGCCGGGATTTGAAGGAAATGACACATGCCACGTGCTGGCTGGGATTTAGCTGAAGCTGGTGGAGATTGTGATGTCACCTGGGTCCCTCTCTCTGTCCCAGTCTGGTCACTACATCTCCCAGAATCAGGCCCAGTGCTCTTCAAAATGGCGGCCTCCGTGGGCACTGTATATGTGATGGCATGCCAGCAGGGGCAGGGGCACGCTGGCAGGGGCAGGCCTACGCCATCCTTGGAAGTACAGAACTGTCTAAGTATTCTGGGGATGCAGCAGTGGCCTCCCTATGTGCATTGCGGGGCAGGATTAAGACCCCCATGATACGTTCATAAGTATAGAGTTTGAGCAGAAGTCCCCCGGAAAAAGCATCCATGAGAATGCCAGACTAAGTCAGTAATTAACTATGTTAGAATCAATTAAGCATGTTAAATTGAGATCTCTGGCTCACATTTCCCCTAACAAGGATTGTTGATCCTAAACAAGTATTGGCAGTGCTTAAGGGTCAGCAAGTCAGTATTTTAATGGTCAAGAGGAGAGGAGCCACTTTTAAAAATAAGTTAAAAGGTGTTCAAAACTCTGGTTGTTGAATTATTCCACGTTCGGCTAGGAAAAGGTGAGAGTACGTAGTGAACAAAGCGCTCTGTCTCATTTGTAGTGTGTTTGTTTCAATGAGGAAAGGAAGGAGCCTTTCCTGACACCACAGAGCTACCTACAAAGGTAGAGCAGATATGTTCTCGAGGCTCCGATTACAGGGGCTCAGAGCCAGAGAATGCGCTCTGAGACGTGAATGGAACACAGCAGGGAAGTTGGCTTGTAATAGACAGGTTTAGCAATGCAAGGGCATCTACCCCTTCGGTTCAATAGCTGTGATTAAGTCCACGCTTTAGTGCTGGGGTGCCCAGGGGTGAAAGTAACTTAAAGGACTTACCGGTACTCCAGAGTCCTGCGGAGGGGGAGGGGCCTCAACCGGAAGAGCCATGGCCTCTATCGTAGGAGGTGGGGCCTTTAAATCCCGGGGCTTTTAAATCAGAATTTAAAGGGCTTGGGGATTCGGCTGAAGCTAGGAGCCAGGCCCATTAAATCACCCCCGGAGCTACCAGCTGCAGAGGCGGCTGGGAGCCCCGGTGTTTGGACAGGGGTAAAAGTAATTTACATTTCTTACCCATATGGTCCAATCGCAAGCAACCCACCTCTCCTATGTACTTCATGGATCCCTCCCACTGCATGACATAGATGGAGAAAATAAAGCTGCTATTACTACTAACAGCACTGTCTGTAATAAAACTTTACAATTGGAATAAGCCTGGAAAAGTGAAAACTCACTGCCACATTTTTCTCCATGTCTTCCCTCCTCCTCCAGCCAGGCTGCTGGCACTAGGCTCTGTGCTTTCTCCTTACCTGGCACTCAGCAGCTGCAGGGGCTTCCCTCTAGCTTGCGGCAGGGAGACTGGCTAAGGGAGGGAGAAGCCTGCCTCCTGCATAAGAACAGTTTAAACTCAGCTGTTCTCTGCGCAGGTCAGTAACATTTTAAAGAGAATCTGCAAGCAGTTTGGACATCACAACCATGATCCTCTGCTGGGGAGGGAATGGGATAGATTTGAACTTGGAAATGGTTCCTGATTTTGATTGTGTTTTTTTTATAGAGGAGATCCCCCTCATCCCAGGGGCAGAAAAGAACTGCCCCTGCCATGGTCACACACACCCCCCGCCCCCACTCAACAAAAACTGGGAACGAAATTAACAAGGATGCCAGAAATGGCTCCTAACCCTGGGGGTTGAACTGCGCAGGGAACAGCTGAGTTTAAACTGTTTTTGTGCAGGCAGCAGCAGCAAGCATCTCAACCAGTCACCCTACTGCAAGCTAGAGCCTAGAGGAGAACCCTTGGATAGAGGGGAGGAATGCAGAGCCTTTTCTGCAGCCTGGCTGGAGGAGCTAGAGGGAGGCGATGAGAAACCAATGTGACAGTGAGTTTTCCCCTTCCACCTGCTTTTATTATCTCTGGATTTAAGCTGTGCAGCCAAATTCTTGTATTTGTTGTGTATATTAGTATTGAAGAGATCCCCTCATCCAGGGGGCAGAAAAGAACTGCCCCTGTCGTGGTCAAACACACCCTCCCCACAGCTACTGTGAGTGAAATTAACAAGGATGCCAGAAACCACTCCTAACCCTCGGGGGCTGAACCACTCAGGGAACAGCTGAGTTTAAGCTATTCTTATGCAGGGGGCAGGTTTCTCCCTCCCTCAGGCAGTCTCCTTTTCTTACGGGTCCTGGTCCTTCATACAGGCTTACTTTCACCTCTGGGGGTGCCCCACCATGTCCACATGGAGATCTATAAACTGGACCCAGACCGTGCTCTGTTTGAAACAGGAGCAAGGGATGCATGTAGGCTCCTTTGTATTTATTGCTGATGAATTCAAACATGCGATTTCTATACCTTTGCCAAGGAGAACGCACGCAGACTTGGTCATGTGCATTTTTAGTTACTATTTTACAGTATGAACATTTCTATGCATATTTGCCTTATACCCTGGGCTCCTGGCAAGCTGCCAAGGCAGCACTTGCTGTTGCCAAGCTTAGGACCCCTTGGTTTAGTGGGATGCCCAGCCACTGTGGCCCAATTCAGCACATACAGGAGCATATTACCAATGTGATGGGCTTGAGCTGGCTATAGACACAGATTCCAAGGCCAGAAAGGACCATCGTGATTATCTAGTCTGACCTTCTGTACAGCACAGGCCATAGAACTGCCCTAAAATCATTCCTAGAGCAGAGCTTTTAGAAAAACATCCCGTCTTGATTTTTAAATGGTCAACGATGGAGAATCCATCCCTACATCATGGTAATTTGTAGCATGACTTCACAGCCCTTGCAAGCCTTGCTCTGCTTCAGGAAGTGATTGGAGCACAAAGTCTCACACTCATCTCACCTGGGGAATGGACTTGGTTGATCCAGCAGGACCTAGAGGCAGGGCTGTGATGAGCGAGCAGAGCTAAGTGGAGGTCTGTGTTTTGGGGTGGAGTTCTCTTGGACCAGCCAGGGACTCCTGCCCACTCACTGTATCTGCTGCTTGCCGGTATGCGTTAATCACCACAGATGGGGCTCCACCAGTCAAACAGTGTGGGTGGGTTCTTTAAAGCGCTGAGCAATTTCCTGGCTGCCCAGAGCACTGAGCACTACAGGCTGAGTTAAAATGAGTAATTGAATCTCATGCTTCAGGGTGCATGCTGTGTGCCTTGGGGAAGGGAGGGGCAAGAGCCATGTCAGGCAGGAAGCCCACCCCGCCACCAAAGTACTGTGCATACCCATAGCTTGTCAGATGTTTGTTGGAGGCCTGAGGCAGGCTACCTTCCTCTAGAGCATCAGGTATTAACAATGCTAGAGGCATGTTTTCTGGACCCAATGAGCTGGTCTAAATGGCAGATGCGATACCTGCCACTGCAAGGCATCTGTGTACAGCTAGTGCCCTTGCTGCTCTCAGTGTTGGCCAGAACACATCAGCCTCCATCAGTTCCCAGGCCAGCCATATGCTGTACACACTCTAAGGGGGGATAGTGGTATCTATGCTGAGGAAACAGAAGAGAGGAAAGGCTGAAGCTCCCAATTTTGCAGCTGACCCAAAGATTGGGGGAGGCCTGCAGAGGACAGACTGATATAGCTCGCTTAGTAAGCTGGGTGCAAGCCAACAATATTCCTTTTAATGTGGCTAAATGTATATGTAGACCCCCTCTATTAGCAGGGCCTCGGAACTTAATTGGGAGTGTTCCGGCTGGGATGCTGCAGTCCACCCTCAGTGACGACAGCTCCCATGATGCCTTGGGGAAGAGAGAGACACCTGCATCCGAGGCGAAGGGAGCCTCATTCTGGATACAGAGGCAGCGTGTGGCGGGCTCCCTGGTGTGTGGGGAGCTGAGAGCCTGGCCAGGGGACTAGGTCAGCTTGTGACGCTCTTTCCAAGCCGTTGAGAGTGCCGGGGCATTTGGCACACGGGGAGCTGCAGAAACTGTTGGTGGGTGTCAGCAGAGACTGTTGCTGAGCCCAGAGCTGACTGAGGATGGCCTGCAGTGCAGGCAGTGGGAGTAACCACATCCTATGTTGGTTGGGAATGTGCTTACAGGGGAAGGGGGACAGCAACAGGACCGTAAGCGGGTGCCTGAGTTTGAGGAGAGACAAAGCGGCCTTGTCGTCTAGCCAGGAGCCAGGTTCCTGGTTTCTGGGAAGAACAACTCCCATCTCCAGAGGGGCTGAGCGGCACAGAATGATCCCACAGTAGAATCACCCTGCCCAGGGCTGCCTCGGCTGGACCAACAGAGCGCTGGCCCCAGCTTTGAGATCTTCACATGCACCCACAACTCTGACGGTCAGAGGAGTGCGCACTCAGGAGTGGGGTAAGTGGTGCTAGTATAAATGGGAGTTGGGTAAGCTCTGTTTACAACTGTAAACTGCATTTATTAAATGGTTTATTGACGTGCCCCCTACTGATTTAAAGCAGTTTTGCCATTTTAATTGTCAGTCTTTTATATCACGTTTTTCTAGATGGATAAGTAAAGGGGTGTTTGTACACTGTTTGTATATTATTTATAAGTGGTACTTTTGGGTTAGACCATTGCATAGCTTAGCTCAGGTGTATTCCTGGAGACTCCCAAGGCAGGCCAGTGAGTGTGTGCAGGACCCAGCTAGGTGGAGACACTGCCAAGCTTCATTTCCTTTGTTAGTAAAAGGGCTGCAGCAGAGGGTTGGCCAGCAAATCCCCACCTACCCACCATCACCACCGGAAGACTCAGGATCGCCTTTACTGTCAACATCAGGCGCCCCAGCACAGAGGGGCATGTCGCCTGCCCCAGAGTAACCCAGGAAGGCAAGATGGGGGTCTGTGGCAACATATCCATCTAGGAACAAAGAATGTAGGCCATCTGTGATCGGAATCCCAAGGGAGCTTCATTGAGGTCACTCAGGGTGAACTGCAAAGAATGGGGCAGATAATCCCCACAACTAGTGGATATTTACCAAATAGATTTACCAAACCAGCACAAAACAGCTTCTCTAATACCTCACTGGTTGCCCAGAAGCCAATAACACAGTTCCCTTAAAGCAACCTAGCCTTAGGCCTCCACCCAGACACCCAAGTCAAATATGATGAGGATTACTGAAAAACTTAATATAAAAATGTTCTACCAATCCCAAAGGATCAGACACATTACCTCCCAAGTTAATGAATAATTCAGATCTTACCCAAATATGCATTTACAGCCAATTCTTATTAATAAAACTAAAATTTATTTAAGAAGAAAAGAGAGAGAGTATTGGTTAAAAGATCAGTCTACATACAGACCTGAGTACAGTTCTGAGATCAGATTAATAGCCGAGATGGTGAGTTTTGTAGTTGCAAAGAGTTCTTTCAGAATTAGTCCATAGGTTATAGTCCAATGTTCATATTCAAGGTGGTCCAGATTAGGTCTGGAGATCTCGGTCTTGTGACTGAAGCTTCCCCTGCATGAAGCATCAAGCAGATCTGAGATGACAGGATCAGGACCCCAGACATCTTTATACAGTTCCATGTCCTTAGGCAAACAATAGGCAATCAGAGAGACTTTGAAGTGGACCTGTTTTCTAAGTATCACCAGTAATTAGCTACATGGATTAACATAAGGCAATTGCCTGTTTTCCACCATTCATAGATGATTTGCTATACATTTCAAAGAGAGATGAATACAGTGATATCACGATGTTTATAGTTCATTTAGATGTTAATATTTCCTTTAGATCTCTGAATTAACAGAATACAGCAAAGACAGGGACTGCTCAATTATAGTGTTAACCTCTAACAATATATATGTAAACACACAAAAACACAAATATTATCTACCAATATGTCCCTAAAGGTCGAATCTGGGTCAATTAGCCTGCAAGCTGCTTCACCCTTTCTGGCCATGGGTCACACCATTCTTATAGGATGGGGGACTTTAACCTGGGAAGCAGTGTCGGGGGCACGGGGTAATTAGCTGAACATGAGCTCCAGTGTGATGCTGTAGCCAAGAGGGCTAATGTGATTCTGGGCTCCATAAAGAGGGAAATCATATGTAGGAGTAGAGAGGTTATTTTCCCTCTGTATTTGGCAGTGGTGTGTGACTGTTGCTGGAATGGTGTGTCCAGTTCTAGTGCCCAGAATTCAAGAAGGATGTCGATAAATTGGAGAGGGTTCAGAGAACAGATACGAGAATGATTACAGGATTAGAAAACCTGCCTCAGAGTGATAGAGTCAAAGAGCTCAGTCTATTTAGCTTAACAAAGAGAACGTTAAGGGGTGACTTGGTGACAGTCTGTAAGTATCTACATAAGGTTCAAATATTTAATATTGGGCTCTTCAATCTAGCAGAGACAGGTCTAACAGGATCCAATGCCCCACAATATGCCAATATTTTTATGGCTGACCTGGAACAACGCTTCCTCAGCTCTCGTCCACTCACGCCCCTTCTCTACCTACGCTACATTGATGACATCTTCATCACTGGAACCAGGAAGGAGACTCTGGAAAAATTCCAACACGATTTCAACAGTCCTTGCCACCCACCATCAACCTCAGCCTGGACCAATCTACACGGGAGGTCCACTTTCTAGACACCACGGTGCAATAAGGGATGGTCACAACTACACCCAACCCTATGAAAAACTACTGACCGCTAGCTACCTTCATGCCTCCAGCTTCCATCCCGGGATATCAAACAATCCATTGTCTACAGCCAAGCACTGAGGTACACACCGCATCTGCTCTAACCCTCAGACAGAGACCAACACTACAAAATCTCCACCACGCATTCTCAAAACTACAATACCCGCACGGGAAATAAGGAAACAGATCAACAGAACCAGACGTGTACCCCAGAAGCCTGCTACTGCAAGACAAACCAAAGAAAGAAACCAACAGGACTCACTGGCCATCACAATACAGCCCCCAGCTAAAACCCCCTCCAACGCATCATCAGGGATCTCAACCCATCCTGGACAATGATCCCACACTTTCACAGGCTTTGGGTGGCAGGCCAACTCTTGCCCACAGACAACCTGCCAACCTGAAACGTATTCTCACCAGCAACTGCACATACACCATAGTAACTCTACGCTCAGGAACCAATCATGCAACAAACTTCGATGCCAGCTCTGCCCACATATCTACACCAGCGACACCATCACAGGACCTAACCAGATCGGCCACACCATCACCGGTTCATTCACCTGCACTCCATCAATGTAATATACACCATCATATGCCAGCAATGCCCCTCTGCTATGTACATCGGCCAAACTGGAGAAGTCTCTATGGAAAAGGATAAATGGAACAAATCAGATATTAGGATGGCAATATACAAATACTGTAAGGAGAGCACTTCAACCTCCCTGGCCACACTATAGCAGACCTTAAGGTGGCCATCCTGCAGCAAAAAACTTCAGGACCAGACTTCAAAGAGAACTGCTGAGCTTCAGTTCATCTGCAAATTTGACACCATCAGCCACGGATGGAACAAAGACTGTGAATGGCTTGCCAACTACAGAACCAGTTTCTCCTCTCTTGTTTTCACACCTCAGCTGCTAGAACAGGGCCTCATCCTCCTGATTGAACTAACTCTTATCTCTAGCTTGCTTGCTAGCATATATATATACTGCCCTGGAAAATTTCCACTACATGCATTGACGAAGTGGGTATTCACCCACGAAGCTCATGCTCCAAAAGGTCTGTTAGTCTATAAGGTGCCACGGATTCTCTGCTGCTTTTAAACTGGGTTAAACCCTTGTTCTTGTGAAAAGTGCTATGCAGTCTTTGACCTTGAGGTCAATATCTATAGTAATAGGAGATGTACCATCTCCTAGAACTGGAAGGGACCTTGAAAGGTCATTGAGTCCAGCCTCCTGCCTTCACTAGCAGGACCAATTTTTGCCCCAGATCCCTAAGTGGCCCCCTCAAGGATTGAACTCACAACCCTGGGTTTAAGCAGGCCAATGCTCAAACCACTGACCTATCCCTCCCTCTTCTGGTTTCTGGGTAAGTGACTCTGGGAAACTGGAAGTGGTCACCAGCTAGGAGATGGCTCTGGTGGCTACAGCGGCAGTGGGAAGGTTCTGACAGCTGCAAAGCAAATCCGTGGACTAGTTAGGTAGCTGCAAGGGAGCTGGAGCTCTGAGGTGTCAGTTTGCAGATGAATATGTTCAACCACCGTGTTCTGTCACTTAATGACTATCTAGCCAGATGGGCCTCTGCATAGGTCCTGTCTGGAAAATGTTAGCACATCACATCTCCCCCTAGTACCAAATTAAGGCATTCAGTACTGATGTAACAAATCACTCATTGCTATATTCTGCAACATCTGGGCTTTCCACTTATTAGCTATAGCTCCTTTTGCACTTTGAAGTTGATTTTATCAGCCAGTTTCTGGAAGAAATAGCTTTAGTAAATGAAGAAGGGAAATTTAGCCAGTCCAGCCTCTACCTGAAGGGCAGTTGGCACAAAAATACTTCAGAGTGATCTGGAGCCGAGGTGCTTCTGACTGCAGTGTGTGGCTTTGCAGGGAAATTAGGTCCCATTGATTATTGTTTGACAGAAATGTAGGCAGCTGCCCTCACATGTCTTATCAAATTAAAAGGAAAAAATAATTACTCATTGCTTAAATTATGGAACACAGGCTGTGCGAGCGCTGAAGGCTGTCATGGAGCTCTCTGTTCTAGGTGCAGTGCTGCATGGCTCAGTGTCCTTCAGCTCCCTGGGAAAAGAGACGATTGTCACCAAGGCTTTCTATGTAAAGACCATGTCCTTCTATAAATAGCTTTTCCTGATGTTGTGGAAGGCAACAATGATGGAGTATTTTTAACCACAGCTGTTACATTTTATTTCAGGTCTTAATCACAGAAAACATGAAGTTTATATTTGTCTTTTAGGGTGATGAATGTAATGTTTTGAAACAAGGTTCTGTCTGCTTATTAACATGTCATCTGGATCTAATCATCTGATCTGTACTGTCTGGAGAGAGTTATTCTGTAGCCATTAAATTGGATCACACTGGAACTGGGCCTTAGCCAGCACCTCCACACCGGACGATTCTGCCTCCAAATCCAGAATGAAACTCCCAATTCTAATCAAGCTGGGATAGCTGAGGGACCCAGCCCAGCCAGCTCACCCAGCCTGTTGGAGTGAGCGTCTAAGAAAACAAGTTGCGCACTGGTGACCTTACCCTGAGGGATGTGCCTGAGGTGTGAGGAGGGGACCACAGGATGGCATGGAGCAGCTGTGGACAGGGGCGGCGAGTTGTATGGGCCTGTGATGCCTGGGCTCCAGCTAATTCAGGGCCCAGGGGGCCCGGGTCCACCAATGTTTGGGGCCAGGTCTCTCCCCTGGCCCTGTCTCCACTGCTGGCTACAAAGAAGCAGTGCCTGGGGCAGGCTTAGGTGGCTCCTGTACCTGCAGAGGGAGGAGAGGAGGAGGTGCATGGCAGCTCCCCACAGCAGGCGACTCCAGGGGTGGAGCTTATCCTAGCTGGATCTCCTGAGCAGCAGCCTGGGGGGACTTGGGTGAGTGTTGTGCCTGCTGAGAGACACCCCCCCCGCTAGCTGCTGCTGGCAGGGAGAGGGATGGGGGGAGTCCTCCTCTCTGGACCCCAGCCCCAGAGCAACCTGCCTGCTGCACCCCAAAGTCTTCATCCCCAGCCCAGCCCCATGCTCCACATCTCCTCCCATGCCCCAACCCTCTGTCCCAACCCAGAGCCTGCACCCAACACCGAACCCCCTCCCAGAGCCCACACCCAGCACCCAATCGCCCTCCGGCATCCAGCATCCTAAGCCTCCTCCCACACCCCCTCCTGCACCTCAACTCCCTGCCTCAGCCCAGAGCCTGCACCCAGTACCCAAACTCCCTCCGAGAGCCTTAGGCAGGTGTGGGGGGTGGCGGGTGGGACATGGACCCATTCTGAGCATCAACAAAAATTATACAGACCTGCCCACTCTGTTGGTAATGTGAATATCACACAAACTCCCCCACAGTCTGAGCAGCTATGCTGTTGTCCGCAGCCCTGGCTCTCTTTGTATGTGGCCAGGGCACACTCCATGCCCCCCTTGGCTGCTCTCTCATGGGCCTGATACCCATCTGCATGTGCAGTCAGGTAAGACAGAGGGAGAAAGGTTCTTCGCTAAAAGGACAGGAGCAAGTTATTGTCTAGGAGATGGGTGCTTACATGACCCTCATCCCCCAGCACCTGCAAGAAGGCTTAGGCATGGAATGTATACCTGCCAGCCTGTCCCCACTCCACTCTTCCAGCCACAGCTAATCCTTGGGGGAAGGAAGCAGGGGCACACACATCCTGGTTAGAGAAGGGACTTTCCTGGGGAAAGGAAAGCTCAGGGATTGTCTACACTTACAGCACTGCACCAGTGCCACTGTAGCGCTTAGTGAAGATGCTGCCTATGCTGACAGGAGAGTTTCTCCTGTCGGCATTGTTAATCCATCTCTCCAAGAGGCAGTAGCTATATCAACAAGAGAAGCCCTCCCATCAACATAGCACTGTCTGAACCAAGGGTTAGGTGGGTAAAGCTGCGTCGCTCAGGGGTGTGGATTTCCATACCCCTGTATGATGCAGTTCTACCAGCAGAAGCTGGTAGTGTCGATCATGCCTCAGGCTATGTGAGTGGGAGAGATGGACCAGTGAAGGTCCTTTCAGTACAGGAACCAAATGTAACCCAGGCAGTAAAGCCTGCTAGAGTCTGTAAACAGCTTAAAACAACAGGCCCAAAAGGTCTGAGCTGCCTAGTGACACTGAATCTCAAAGATGTTGTTAGCTACTTCACAGATGATGATCTTAACTGAAACACCAAGCTAATGTGCTTGTTCCCCAATCCCAAAATGCTTTCCATGCTTCCTCCGTGCAGAGTCCAAACTACCCCTATCAAATGCCTCTCATCTGCCATCTGTAATGCTGCCATGCGCTGACAATACAAACATGTGTGGTACACTTACAATTAAAAAGTTAGAGTTACTAATGTAAGCAGGGTCTGAATGAATTCTTCCCTGACAGCTAGCTGGGAGGGGAATTGACTATGGATGTGTTTATGTAAATACAGTTTGCTCCTGCTCTGTTTACATATTCATCAGATATAGCTGTGTCAAAGGATCAACTTTGGCCGGTGTTGGGTACGAATGACCGTAGAACTGACTGCAGGAGTAGTGAAATATGGTTCCCAATGTTGTAATTATTGTAGGACTACAGGAAAGCAGGACTGTGCTTAACCTGTCCCAAATGAGGGCGGCCACCCTCAGTTGAAAGAAATTTGTTAAGCAGGGGCTCGAATGTCAGTGCCCTGTGAAAGTAAGAAGGGTGGAGACAAGTTTTTGTAGTCAAGAAATGATACATCTTCAAGGGTTTTGCCTAGAGTGGTTTAATCTGTTCTTCCCTACTGTTCAAAGAATAAAGCTAAGGAGACTTCATTAGAAGCCTTTTTGCTATGTTAAATGCCCCATTAGAGCTGAAATTAGTTGTGGTATGACTGTATTGCTGCCCTGCCTGCTAAGAGCTAAAAATTAGAGAGAGCTGAAATCACTTGAGATGGGGCAGTGTTTTTGCTTAGCCTGTAAAGAGCTGAACTTTATTAAGAGACTGATGCACAGAGGTTACAGCAGAGACAGATGATTGACAGTCAGCTGGTGGAGAGTGATGAGCAGGCAGCCAGCAGAGGGGGTGGTGAGTGAGTAAGGTACCTCTTTACCCCACCCAGGAGGGGAGGTGAACTCTGCAGATGAACCTCTGAATGCTGGGTCTGCATAGACCAAGGACAACAACTGTGATGGGGGTTCAGAGAAGGGTTGGGCATGTGAAAGGGGCTTTTGGGTTGCTGGACATAAGAACCTGAGGGGAAAAGGACACTGCCCAACCTACTGGGGAGTTGGTCTTTTATTCATAGTTTGTGTTTATGAAACCTATTTGTGGTGTTTTCTCAAATTAATGCCAAGTTACTTCCCTCCTTTTATTAACAATTTCTTTTCTACACTCAGACTCTATGCTTGTAAGTGGGGAAATACTGCCTCTCAAAGGCACCCAGGGGTGATGTGTAAATTTCCCAGGTTACTGGGTGGGGGCTCAAGTCAGTTCTGTGTTGTATCAATGAAAAGAAACTCCTAGATATTGAACCTCACCCTGGCTGCTGCTGGCTCCACCTGGCAGAAAGGTTACACCAGAATATAAATGATTGGTGTCAAAATATACAAACATAGCGATCATGGGTGGATTAGAATGAATTAGTCTCCATTTACAGTCACATTCCTGCCTTCTGCACTGGAGTTCTACCAAAGCCAGGGGAAGGCTTGCTGCAAATTGTATATTCAGCTGTATGCAAATAATGGGTTGTGACCTCGACACAGGATGCAGGAAGGGGTGGTTTCTGGCTAGCTTTCCAGGAGGGGAAAGATTGTGACCCACAGGTACAGTGTACAGAGGGTCTTGGTTGCACACTCTCCACAATTCAGCTCACTGGCCGGAAAACTCCATGTGCTTCTCTCTTGTTTTTTCTCTACAATAAGAAGTTTTGCCCACCACCCCACCACATGCTGCAGGGGCTTAGTGGATTTCCAGGCACCCCTGGGAAGCTGCAAATGTGCATTTAAAGCAAAAGCTGTCCTGATAGTTGACCTGTTGGCTTTGTGCTAGTAAAGCATTTAATAGAATTTGGTACTTGTGCTGATTGCTGAGCATTTAATTAAAAAACAGCTATTTCAGCCTCAATGAATAGCTGACAGGCTTGTGGGTGGAGTCTTTTCCCCCTCATGTTAAGGGATACAGTAAAAGAGATTGCAAAGCAGAGGTATTTTCATTCTCTGCACAAACCTTTGTTGGTGCTGCCGTTCCCAGCTCCAAATATGTAGCCATTATCTGGTTCTCTCTGGGTGCAGCAAATGGATGAAGTGAGCCATAGGGCAGCAACTGAGACAAGCAAAGTGTATGGCTAACAATGATACAATTAAAAATAGAGAGGGAATGTGTGTTTGGTCATCTTATCCACGTGACCTTCTCTGCCTGTGCATGGCTCTTTCCTATCTTTCTAGCTCCTGTCCTGAAACACCTACTAGATGTTTCATCAGAAAGCCCAAAGTCCCTCCAGGTGATCTGAAAAGAGGATTCCATGAGACTGAGGCCAGGTCTACCCTACAAGATTAAATCGATTTTAGATACGCAATTTCAGCTACGAGAATAGCGTAGCTGAAATCGAATATCTAAAATCGATTTACTCACCCGTCTTCACCGCGCGGGATCGATCCGCGCGGCTCGCTGTGTCAAATCCGGAAGTCCGGTCATCTAGCTGGAGTTCCGGAATCGATCTAAGCACACTCTGGGATCGAGATATCGCGTCCAGACCAGATGCAATATTTCAATCCCCGAGCAATCGATTTTAACGCGCTGATCCGGCGCGTAGTCTAGACGTGGCCTGAGTAGCATAAAAATGTCACATACCATAAGTAGGCCAGAAACTCTATAATTCCCTTTCTGTCCTCTCCTTCAAGCCATCTGTCATCAAGATATTAGTTTGCAAAAGAAAGCAATAGCGAGAATAGCATTCTGTGGCATGTGGAACACATCTCACTGAAGGCAAAGCACACTGCTGCAGTCGTACCTGTACCTTCCTTTTGGCTGTGGTGTAGCACTCAGCGAATGTGTGGTTGAAACCAGAGTTGAACAGAAGGTATGTGTGCTGCAACTCTTCTGACACACTGTGAAAGCCTGGCCTTTGGGCTGCCTCCTCCCCGAGGCAGTCACAATCTGTTTGCTGCCAACGGTGCTCATTTTGGTCACACCAAGCCATGGTAGTTCCCAAACTAATGCCCAGTAATTCTTCTGATATGAATCTGGCTCTTCTATGCTAAATGTTGTCCCTGGAACCCTTCTGAGGCCTGGTCTGAGGCCTGTGGGCCCAGTTTCCTTTTAGTTGTGTGACACATAGGCTCTGCCTGCTGATGAGATGTTTTCTTTTTGTATCCTCCTCTTCCAGGGATTGGCAAAGATCTAAATGAAGACCTTTGTTTCAGGTTCTCAGACAAGCTAATATGTTGCTTTGAACACTTATACATCCAGCTCCCACGAGAAAAGGGTGAATATAGCCAGATAATTTCTGATTCTAACACTGGGAAAATTATGACATTCCACCCCAAGACAGGTGAGGGGATGAGGCCAACACCTGAAGGGATGCACACAGAGACTAGAGAAGGGACACAAGTGCAACAGTCCCATTGCTGTGACACAACTCACTGTCCTGAATCAGGCTTAAGTGAAGCAATTTCCAGGTAGGAGAAGAAGAATTAGTTATGTGCATCAAAGTCAGACTCAGGATTCACTGTTTGTCAGACCACTCTGTTTTATTAGCACAGTGCTATGCTAATACAGTCAGACCATGTGAGCACCATGCAAGACACAAACTATCTTATTTATACAGACAAAAAGGCGTGAACGTAACAAGATAGAAAAGGAAGCAGAATCTGATAAGTTTACCTGGGCTAGACATGGATAGTTAATTTCCTTACTAACTTTTACCAATCTCTGGTTACTGTTTCACCATTAGCTTAAGTGGGCTCATTGTTTATGCCTTAATGTTTCTTTTCCTGACACCTGTATTTCAACATTTCTTATTTCTGCTTAAGGAATGTACAACATTTCTTTAATCCATTTGTATTTTCACAATATAATTCATTCTACTTTCAGATGTGGTGGGCTAAGAATGGTTTTCTGTACAGCTCCCACATCTGAACTGCAAGTTACACATACTGGGATATCCCAGTAAATCTCACAGAACATTGTTTACTAAGGGACACATCCCTCAACTCCTCACTTCCCAGAACCATATACCAGTGAGTAAGGTGACCCAGTCCCTGCCTTTCCTTCCCACTTTTGCCAAAACCTCACATCCACATGGAATCTTTCTGGAGACTGGGAAGTATGTGATGAACTTTGTTTTTCTTTCTTTTAATCATTATTTTTCACTATCCCTCAGCTCTGCTCCTCGGGGCTCCACCATAGAAATACTGGGGTACCCAGGCGAGATCAAGGCTGGATATACCACCAGAATCTCAGAAGCAGGAAGTAATAGAAATTTCATAAGAGAATTTGTTACCAGGAAAGTTCCTTGCAAGTTTCAGCCCCACAAAGTTAGAATACTTTGAGTAAGGGTCGGCTTTCAGAAGCTCATCAGCATCAAAGTCAGGCTATGTATCTTTTGATATTCACCTGTCATTGGGGTGAAAGAGAGTAGAATTCTGTGAGAGCTGAGCTACAGATGACCTGCTGGTGCTTCAGCTCTTTCATGCCTGGGGGCTTACTACACCATTCATTCCAGAGCTGGACCACTTACTGGGGTGTAAAATGCTTTCCCATTTTGATGGAGTTGGAGTCTTCAGATGCATAGAGGCAGAAACGTCCCCTTAGCTGTCAGTTTATGTGCAAAAGGCTTAGAAGGCTCTTTTGGAACTGGAAATAAAGAACCACATTATCTGCATAGCTCAGAGTATCACCAACTGACCCATACTACCTGGCTGGCCATCCTGTGCTGCATGCTGGATACAACCCAGTGAGATGCTGGAGGCTGTGAAGCTGGTATCTCTGCTTAGCAGTAAGCACAGACTGAGCTGACCCTGCACTTCATAGCAAAGGACCTCAGTTTGCAAAGTCAGTGGCTCAGCATCCAAACACATTTAGCAACTAACAGATCTTCTGTGCTGGAGATGATGAACTCAGTTCAGCTGTGGTACAACCCCAGTGATGTCAATGGGACATGTAGCTGATTACGCCAGAGCTGAATTTGGTCCCCAATGTTCAGTCCTGATAATAAACTATTTCCACTGATACCAGAAACCCTGGGCTATAGAATCACAGAAATGTAGGACTGGGAGGGTCCTCAAGAGTTCCTCTACTCCAGGTTTTAATCACCAGCAGGGTCAGTTGTCACTGGCACTTCCTGGGTGACAGATCCCTTGGACTACCTACATCTGATTTACCGACCCTTTGGGCTATAGACCTTACTGTGTGGGGTGTGGAGCAGCCTAAGGCCTGAAACGAGTAACAGGACACCCAGCAGAATAGACGGTAGTAGCAGCATTGCAGTAGGGCCCAGCACTGAGGTGTCTCCATCAGATCGTGAGGGGGAATGTGGAGCACCAGTCACAAAGCATGACATGGAGCAATGGTTCCCAGCTGGCACCAGCACAGCCGCCCATTTACAAATCAAACATTGGTCAGTTACAAGGCCCCATCATGGTTGGAGGCACTATACAGGTTTTGAAGTGAGAGCAAATAACATCACAGATAAGGAGCATGTTAACTACTGATCCCCAAATACTACAACCTCTGCCACTACAGCAATACTTCAGACTAAGGCCTGTCTGCACAGGAGTGTTACAGCAGACTAGCTTTACAGTGGCTTGTGTGGTAAGCGTCTGTCCCAAATCTGGGCTTTAGCGTACAAAATCTGGGTGCTTACTGTGAACCTCCCCAAGCTTATACCCAGCTTGGATCTTATTTCGCTGCCACCAGATAGTATTGAGGCTACTATCAGCCTGGGTTCCCCCAAATTCCTTGGGGGGGGACCCCCCTCTCTGGCCTCCCCAACTTTCCCTGGGAGGACCCCCAAGACTCAGAAGTATGAGTCTACCGGCAAAGGAATGATCTCCCCTCCCTCCTCCCTCTCTCTCCGTTGTTCCGCTCTGAGGGGATTGATGCAATCTCTTTACATGACAATACCAAGAAACTGGTCTCCGTCTCTCCAAAGAGACAAGCCTTAAGCACCAGGGAACAGAGCTGATTCTCTCTCTCTCTTTCCCCGTAACTTTTCCCCCCCTCCCTAGCCTGTCACAGATGTAACAGGACTCCGGGCACAGAAATTCCTCTCCCCTTTGCCTCACTAGGAAAAGAAACTTCCACAAGTTTTAAAAAGAAAACTTTATATAAAAAGAAAGAAAATACAGAACAATAATACTGCATTAAGAGATCAATACAGGCTCTTGCTTATAAGAAAATATGAATAAACAGTCTGATTTAAAAGATAGCCCAATTAAACCAGTCCAGCAAATCAACACCCATGTAAATACAAATCAAAGCACATCACAGCCGATTACTTTGGTTCCTTTGTACTCACACTTGATAGTAGAATATTTGAAAGAAGATGGAGTTAGAAGAAAAGCTTGTTTACTTACAGCCGAGGAAAACAAAAAGTTCCCGAGTTTCCAGTTCCCTCCCAGACTTTAAAAAAAATCCAGATCTCTGATTGGTCCTCTGGTCAGGTGTTTGGTTCCCCCTTTGTATCCCCACACAACAGCTTTTAAACACTAATTATTTGGGGCCCTAGGTTGCAGGAAGTAATCCTCTTCAGAACAGGAGGATCTCAACTTTGCAGTGAGTTTAGGTTTTCAGGTACATCTGGACACATTCCTAACTACTCCGCATCCAGCAGTCCTCAACTACTGTCTCATGCTGCACTAGAGCTGCCCAGAAGGGGGGGCAAGTGGGGCAATTTGCCCCAGGCCCTGCAGGGGCCCCCACGAGAGCTTTTTGGGGCCCCTGGAGTGGGGTCTTTCATTTGCACCAGGGGCCCCAGAAAACTCTCATGGGTCCCAGGAGCTTCTTCCACTCCGGGTCTTCGGCGGCGGGTCCCGGGGCGGAAGGACCCCCAGCCACCGAAGTGCCTTGAAGACCCGCATTGGGGGGTCCTTCTGCCCTTGGACCCATCACCGAAGTGCTGAGTCTTCGGTGGCAATTCAGTGGCAGGGCCCCCCTGCCACCGAAGACCCTAGGCCTCCTGAATTCTCTGGGCGGCCCTCGTGCCGCACAGCTTCACACCTGGATCAGCCTGTCTTTGTAGCTTTTTGCCCTTCTCTGAACCTTTTCCAAGTCTAATATATCTTTTGTGAGATGGAGTGACAAGAACTGCAAGCAGAATTCAGGGTGTGGGTGTACCATGGATTTATGTAGTGGCGTTATGATATTTCCTGTTTTATTATATAGACTATAGATAAAAAGTTACACTACATGAATTTAAAAAAGAAAAAAGACCATAGTGCAAATGTAAGACCAAAGGAACTGTGTCATGGCCAATGTAAGGAGTTGAGACAATCTTCTGTAAATGGTGTACTCAGAAAGGTTCTCATTCTCCATCTCTAGGTGAGTTGACTGCTCTGGGAAGGGCCTGTAATTAGGTTTACTGAAATGGTGGTCCCAGCAGGGTACACATGGTGGCATAAAAGAAGATATGGGCCCTGCCTTCAGGAGCATACAAGGCACTGCAGACTCCCATTTCAGAAAAGCCTAGCATAGGCTCCTACCGGTTCAAACAAAGAGGCTGCTCTGTTGATAAGGCTGCTGTCCACAGACAAGGATCTTGTGCATTCAAGTCCCTCAGCTGGATACTTGTACAGCTGGATGGTGCAAATAGCTAAACTGGCACCCACACAGCCACCTTTGCACAGCCAGTGTGTCCAGACCTGCACCACAAACACTGGTGGCCTCTACACAGCATGACCTCACGTGCACTGTACTTGAGAGGGCGTGCTGTGCAGAGGCTGCTGTTTTATAGAGCACAACGGTAGCTTCCTGGTGGGGTCTTTCAGGGGCAGACAGCATCATCTCTCAGGCCAAATCTGGCCCATTGGACCCAAACCCCATCTGCTGATGGCATGATCCCATTTGGGTCATGACCTACAGTTTGGGAACCTATGAACTAAAGGGAACACCATGAGCCCGGATCCTTTGGACCCTAGGTAAAAGCATATCAGATGAATGCCAATGGGATGGAGCAGACAGGAAGAGATAGGGCTTGTCTGTGTTGCCCTGCACCTTTTATGGTGCAAACAGGGTATTAAAACACAATTTTACACTCACTTTGCGCTAGTGTAATGGCTACACAAGGTCACAGAATATCAGGGTTGGAAGGGACTCAGGAGGTCATCTAGTCCAACCCCCTGCTCAAAGCAGGATCAATTTCCAATTAAATCATCCCAGCCAGGGCTTTGTCAAGCCTGGCCTTAAAAACCTCTAAGGAAGGAGATTCCACCACCTCCCTAGGTAACCCATTCCTGTGCTTCACCACCCTCCTAGGGAAATAGTGTTTCCAAATATCCAACCTAGACCTTCCCCACTGCAACTTGAGACCATTACTCCTTGTTCTGTCATCTTCCACCACTGAGAAGAGTCTAGATCCATCCTCTTTGCAACCCCCTTTCAGGTAGTTGAAAGCAGCTATCAAATCCACCCTCATTCTTCTCTTCTGCAGGCTAAACAATCCCAGTTCCCTCAGCCTCTCCTCAGGGCCGGCCTCAATCATTTTTGTAGCCCTCACGGGACCTCCCTTCAATCGCACTGGACTCTTTCCAATTTTTCCACATCCTTCTTGTAGTGTGGGGCCCAAAACTGGACACAGTACTCCAGATGAGGCCTCACCAATGCCAAATAGAGGGGAATGATCACATCCCTCGATCTGATGGTAATGATCCTACCTATATGGCCCAAAATACCGTTCGCCTTCTTGACAACAAGGGCACACTGTTGACTCATATCCAGCTTCTCATCCACTGTAAGCTCTAGGTCCTTTTCCGCAGAACTGCTGCCTAGCCATTTGGTCCCTAGTCTGTAGCAGTGCATGGGATTCTTCTGTCCTAAGTGCAGGACTCTACACTTGTCCTTGTTGAAGCTCATCAGATTTCTTTTGGCCCAATCCTCTATGCCATGGCAAGCATGCTTTGGGAAAGATGTGGACAAATTGGAGAAAGTCCAGAGAAGAGCAACAAAAATGATTAAAGGTCTAGAAAACACAACCTATGAGGAAAGATTGAAAAAAATTGGGTTTATTTAGTCCGGAGAAGAGAAGTCTGAGAGGGGACATGATAATATCTTCAAGTACATAAAAAGTTGTTATAAAGAACAGGGTGATAAATTGTTCTCCTTAACCTCTGAGGACAGGACAAGAAGTAATGGACTTAGATTTTAGCAAAGGAGATTTAGTTTAGACACTGGGAAAAACTTCCTGTCAGGGTAGTTAAACAATGGAAGTAATTACCTACAGAGCTCATGGAATCTCCATCACTGGAGGGTTTTAAGAGCAGGTTGGACAAACACCTGTCAGGGATGGTCTGGATAATACTTAATCCTGCCTCTGTGCAGGAGATTGCACTAGATGATCTCTCGAGGTCCCTTCCAGTCCTACGCTTCTATGATTCTATGGAAGCCAGCCTATTGACCTCCTAGATAACCAGGACACGAGCCGTTGAGAAGAGAGTACTTTGACAACCCTCTTCCCCCAACGTTGACTGGCAACCAGCGCAGACTGTGGAGTACAAGAGTAATATGTTCTGGCTGTCCAACAAATAAAGCCAAACAAACAAAAAATACTCCCAGCAGAATTTTACTCCAGAAAGGAAGACCTGCCAGAGACTTCATGAAGTCCAAGGACTTCACTAGTGGAATTGATTGTATGTGGAAGACACTCAGATACTGTGGTGACAGGTAGCAATATAAACTCTTCAACAGGTAGATTAGCTAGGTGCCTGGAATCTCCGGCCTTTGGGCTGACTAATGTACCAAGCTCCCTCCACAATAGAGCTATTAAAGTGTAGTTTAGGCCCTCATCTGTCAGAAAACATTTGTAATCAAATCTATAGCTGAGATTTATTTTAAAGAGTCAAATAGTCTCTTAATATTTCCTTCCTCCAAAGACAGCTTCTAGTGTGACAAGCTCTTGTTCTGTGAAGTGCATTATGGATTTAGAGTATTATATAGCTGCTTTTTAAAAGAGCTGCCTGAGGTCAGACCAGCTTCCTGAGTTATTGTTGATTATTTATCTGATATTTGCATAGGTGCCCAGGGAGTACAACAAACAATCAGAACCCTTGTAAGAGCTCAGACATTGACAAATCCCAGAAATGCATTTTTCTCTTTTCAAACAGTGATTTAAAAATATAAAATCAGGCACCAAGCTGGATTTAGTTTATAATGACTATGAAAATAATTCAGTTTCCCAGGGTTCAATTAAAACTACAAAGGAAATTTAAACACAAGCTTTTTAATTGCCGAGGAAACTGATTTTGTTGTTGGAGGTGGTTCTTGCATAATCCATGTCGGTTTGAATTTTTTAATGGAGTGTGTAACGGGTGGGACTCACCACCTGGCGCCTCCTCCTGGTCACTCCTGGGAATTAGCTCATTTCCAATGGAGCGCCCCTCCTGGTGGCATCCCGTCCGTTATTCTGCCCTTTGTCGGCATCTCTGGACCCGCGTTGCTCCCTCCTCGGCGGTGTCCTCTTCGAGGCCACTGCCCTCCAGCAGTGCCCCTCAGTCTATCTGCATCCCCTTCCGGGGATCGATTGTCAGCAGTCCTCCAGTCAAGCCTTCATTTGCAACCACCCGCCCTCAAAGTCTAATTCCTCTCGGCAGGGATCTGGCGTGGTCCGTAATGGCCAGTGACTGGATGTACTGCCAGGAGTAAGGGGCGGGGGGGAGACCCAGGCCCGCCCTCTACTTTGGGTCCCAACCCAGGGACCCTCTGACGTTAGCCTTGTTGTCGTCCTCCTCCTTTTCCTCCTATGTCTGTTTCCCTGGGCTGCTTCCCCTACAGCCCCTTGCACCCGCTAGGCCCTTTCTGTCAAGGCCTGCAGCCTGGTGGCTAGGGGCTAGAGCTTTCTAGCCTCCCTGAGCCTAGCCTGCCCTGCCCTGCCCTGTCCACGGTTCTAGTCTCCCCCTGGAGACTGACCTTCTCCCTTCAAAGGCCTGGGACAGACAGACTGCTCCTGCTCTGGTCAGCCTTTATATACCCCTGAGCCAGGCCCTGATTGGCTGTCTGCAATCTGGGCCCTGATTGGCTCCCTATAAGCCCTTCTCTGATTGGCTCCTGGGCTGCGCAGGCTCCCTGGCCTGCCCCATCCCACTCTCCCAAGGAGTGGGGCAATCCGCCCCACTACAAGTGTAAAAGCAGCTTGTCTTCCTGAAGCCATTAAGAGAATTCCTGCCTGGTTTGGGTTCCCCTAGTGGAATGCCTGAACAGCTAGTGCAGCAGCCTGTAATCTTGCTGTACTAAGGGAAGCTGAGCAGCCTGACACTGACTGGCAGGAAAATACAAGTCTTTTGTTGTTGTTTTAATCTTTATTCTTTTAAAAGGGTATTCAGTGCTGCTGAAAGGTGCTGGCTGGAGACAAAAGTCCTCTGTTCATCCACCAGACAGAGTCAGCCTGCAAACCCTGCCCTGACAATGCACCTCCTGGGATGTGCATGCCTGTGGGATACTGTGCTGAGTCAGCACTGGATGCAATTTGTTGGAGTGCCAGGAACACCACAGAACCTGCTGAAATAAAGGGATCAAACTTAACTTTTAGTTCTCCCTTCAAATATAGATTCTTCCTTTGATGCTGAAATCTCGTTTCCTAGTATCTTCAGTCTAACAAGCCAAGCAAAGAGAGCCCCTGCAGCCCGGACTGGCGCTAGGGTTTCTTGCGCCCTAGGTGCACAGCCATTTCGCCACCCCCCGCGCTGATCCCGCGGCTCCAGTGGAGCTGCTGCAGGCATTCCTGCGGAGGGTCCGTTGGTCCGTGGCTCCGGTGGAGCTGCCGCAGTCATGCCTGCGGGTGGTCCACCGGAGCTGCGCAAGCAGCCGACCGTCTGCAGGCATGACTGCGGCAGCTCCACCGGACCCGCGGACCAACGGACCCTTCGCAGGAATGCCTGCAGCAGGTCAACCGGAGCCGCCTGCCACCCCGCCGGCAAAATGCCACCCCCGAATAATCCTGGTGCCCTAGGCAATTGCCTAGGCTGCCTAAACGGTAGCACTGGCCCTGCCTGCAGCTCCTCCTGCTACCCTGAGGGAAGACAATCAGCTCTTCTTGGATAAGTAATGGAGCAGCTCCATGAGAAGAATGTATGGTAGTCAAATCTATACACTAGCCTAACTCCATACAACAGTCCAGTCCAATGGGCCTGATTCTGCTCTTCCTTGTCCTGACATGTATATGGAATAATTGTAAGGAGCTACTCCCAATGTATCTGATTAGCGTAATAGTACACAGAGGGTACGTCTACACTACGGGGTTATTCCGATTTTACAGAAACCGTTTTTTTAAAACAGATCGTATAAAGTCGAGTGCATGTGGCCACACTAAGCACATTAATTTGGCAGTGTGCATCCATGTACTGAGGCTAGTGTCGATTTCCAGAGCGTTGCACTGTGGGTAGCTATCCCATAGTTCCCACAGTCTCCCACGCCCATTGGAATTGTGGGTTGAGATCCCAGTGCCTGATAGGGCAAAAAACATTGTCACGGGTGCTTCTGGGTACAGCCTCACCCCTCTCTCCATGCAAGTAGCAGACAACCGTTTCACGCCTTTTTCCCCGAGTGAACTGTGCAGACACCATAGCACGGCAAGCGTGGACCCTGCTCAGCTCAAGACAGCAGTCATGGACATTGTAAACACTTCGCACATTCTCGTGCAGTCAATGCTGAACCAGGACCTGCAAAACCAGTCGAGGAGGCGGCGGCTACGGCAGCGCGGCGACGAGAGTGATGAGGACATGGACACAGAATTCTCTCAAACCGCAGGCCCCTGCGCTTTGGAGATCATGCTGATAGTGGGGCAGGTTGTAGCCATTGAACACCAATTTTGGGCCCAGGAAACAAGCACAGATTGGTGGGACCGCATAGTGTTGCAGGTGTGGGACGATTCCCAGTAGCTGCAAAACTTTCTCATGCATAAGCGCACTTTCATGGAACTTTGTGACTTTCTTTCCCCTACCCTGAAACACCAGCATACCAAGATGCAAGCAGCCCTCACAGTTGAGAAGCGAATGGCGATAGCCCTCTGGAAGCTTGCAACGCCAGACAGCTACTGGTCTGTCGGGAATCAATTTGGAGTGAGCAAATCTACTATGGGGACTGCTGTGATGCAAGTAACCAAAGCAATCATTAAGCTGCTGCTACGAAAAGTAGTGACTCTGGGAAATGTGCGGGTCATAGTGGATGTCTTTGCTGCAATGGGATTCCCTAACTGTGATGGGGCGATAGATGGAACCCATATCCCTATCTTGGCACCAGAGCACCAGGGCACCCAGTACATAAATTGAAAGGGGTACTTTTCAATGATGCTGCAAGCACTGGTGGATCACAAGCGACATTTCACCAACATCCACGTGGGATGGCCGGGAAGGGTTCATGATGCTTGTGTCTTCAGGAACACTACTCTGTTTAAATGGCTGCTGCAAGGGAATTACCCCAGACCAGAAAATAACAGTTGGGATGTTGAAATGCCTGTAGTTATCCTGGGGGACCAGCCTACCCCTTGATGCCATGGCTCATGAAGCCATACACAGGCAGCCTGGACAGTAGTCAGGAGCTGTTCAACTACAGGCTGAGCAAGTGCAGAATGGTGGTAGAATGTGCATTTGGCCGTTTAAAAGGCGCGCTGGCGCACATTACTGACTCGCTCAGACCTCAGCCAAACCAATGTCCCTTTGTTATTGCTGCTTGCTGTGTGCTCCACAATCTCTGTGAGAGTAAGGGGGAGACCTTTATGGTGGGGTGGGGTGGGAGGCTGAGGCAAATCACCTGGCCACTGATTATGCGCAGCCAGACACCAGGGCGATTAGAAGAGCACACCAGGAAGCGGTGCGCATCAGAGAAACTTTGAAAACCAGTTTCATCACGGCCCAGGGTATGGTATGACTGTTGTGTTTGTTTCTCCTTGATGAAACTCCCCTTCCCCTTGATTGACTCATTCTCTGTAAGCCACCCACCCTCCCCCTTCGATTACCGCTTGCTTCCTAAGGGAGGAGGATAGGAAGGAAGGAAAAGGCCACTAAAATTTTTTCAAAATAATGACAGCCTTTTGGTTGGGCTGTCCACTGGGGTGGAATAGGCGGGTGCACGGAGCCTACCCCCACATGTTCTTAGTCATCTAGTGAGTGAGGAGGCTAAGGAACATGGTGAGGGGGGAGGGCATTTATACGGGGCTGCAGTGGCACTCTGTGATCCTGCTGCTGTTCTTGAAGCTCCACCAGACGCTGAAGCATGTCCGTTTGATCACGCAGCAGCCCCAGCGTTGCATCCCGACACCTCAGATCTTTCTACCACCACCTCTCATCTCGAGCGTCTCTCCTCTCCTCACGTTCATCCCTCCTATCCTCACGTTGGTCCCTCCTGTCATCACGGTCACTGGCATCTTTCCTGTACTTTGATACCACGTCCTTCCACTCGTTCAGATGAGCTCTTTCATTGCGGGTCACTGCCACGATTTCTGAGAACATTTCATCTTGCCTCTTTTTTTTCTGCCGCCTTATCTGAGATAGCCTTCGGAATGGAGGAGGGAGACTTGAAAAATTTGCAGCTGAAGGAGGGAGGGAAAAAAGGGAGAGAAGTATTTTAAAAGATACATTTTACAGAACAATGGTTATACTCTTTCACGGTGAACAACACTATTCACCTTACATAGCACGTGATCTCACTACGAGGTCACATTTTCCATCTTAATATTGAGTGCCTGTGGCTTTGGTGTTAGAGATCACAAACTCAGGTCGGGGCATCAGAATTCGGCTTGCATGCAGCCATGGTAAGCCATTGTCTTTCAGCTTTTGCAGCCTTCATATATCCAGCACCCTCCTTTCCCAAATAGCAAGCAAAGCCCGTTGAGTGCTGCTTCTTTCCTGTTAACGTGCAGCACCATAACCGCCCCATCCAATTCTCTGGGATGATCGCTTTACCTCTCCCCCCACCGTGTGGCTGGTATCATGGAAGATCGCTGCTAACCACCCTCCCCCGCCCCCACGTGGCTGGTAGCAGGGAAGATCCCTGCTAGTCAAACGCGAAAAAGCTCAGCACCAATCACACCCACGGGGGGCTTGGCTAAATGCAGGGAAGGATTTCTTTTAAGCCACAGGCAAACAGCCCAACCATCTCTGTGCCCTTAATTAAATTCCTGATTTTCAACCAGGTTACCATGAACAATATCACTCTCTTTAGGGTAACACAGCAAGATAAAGAATGGATGTTGCTTGAATGCCAGCAAACACCGGGACCATACCCGCTTTGTCATGCAATGATACCAGATTACTTGTTACATGCATGGCATGGTCAAGTGTCCTACCATGGAGGATGGAATAAGGCTGCCCTGCCCAGAAACCTTCTGCAAAGGCTTCTGGAGTACCTCTAGGAGAGCTTCATGGAGATGTCCCTGGAGGATTTCCAGGATTTCCGCTCCATCCCCAGACATGTTAACAGACTTTTCCAGTAACTGTACTGGCTGCGAATGCATCCCAAGTCCTCAGGGCAAATTAATCATTAAAAAACGCTTGCTTTTAACCATGTTTTATATTTACAAAGGTACACTCACCAGAGGTCCTTCCATGGCTTCATTGTCTGGGATAGTGGCTTGGGAGGGCTGGGAGGGTACTTCTGTCAGGCTGAGAAAAAGCTCCTGGCTGTTGGGGAGAACAGAGTGCTGTGTGCTCTCTGCAAGCTCGTCCTCCTCTTCCTCCTCCTCATCTTCCCCGTCTGCAGAATCCTCAGGCAATGGCTGAGATTACCACCCCCACCTCGGAATCCACGGACAGGGGTGGGGTAGTGGTGGTGGACCCCCCTAGAATTGCATGCAGCTCAGCGTAGAAGCAGCATGTTTGCGGCCCTGCCCCCGGACCTTCCGTTTGCTTCTTTGGTTTTCTGGTAGGCTTTCTGCGTGATATATGTACACAACTCGCTCTAGGCGCGCTCCGGTCTCGCCTCTCTCCATCATGGCCGTGGAAATTTTTTTAAATGTTTTTTCATTTCGTCTTTTGGAACAGAGTTCTGTTAGCACAGAATCCTCTCCCCATACAGCGATCAGATCCAGTACCTCCCGTGCAGTCCATGCTGGAGCTCTTTTTCGATTCTCAGACTGCATAGTTACCTGTGCTGATGAGCTCTGCGTGGTCACCTATGCTGGTAAGCTTTCTACGCTGGGCAAACAGGAAATGAAACTCAAAAGTTTGCGGGGCTTTTCCTGTCTACCTGGCCAGTGCATCCGAGTTCAGATGGCTTTCCAGAGCGGTCACAATGGTGCACTATGGGATACCGCCTGGAGGCCAATACCATCGAATTGCAGCCACACTAACCCTAATCCGACATGGCAATACTGATTTCAGCACTACACCTCTCATTGGGGAGGAGTACAGAAATCAGTTTCAAGAGCCCTTTCTATCGATATAAAGGGCTTCGTTGTGTGGATGAGTGCAGGGTTAAATCAGTTTAACGCTGCTAAATTCAATATAAACGCGTAGTGTAGACCAGGCCAGAGATCCTCTTATTTCTCAGTTCACATTCCTCTAAGTGCCACTGGATACTACTCTGTTTCACTTCCCAGCTGCTTCTCCCCCAGTCAAATCCTTACTTATTTAGCACAGTCAGTCTGCACAGCTTTTTACAGAGCAGAGACAAAGGCACAGTCCCTTCCCCAAGGAGCTTAGAAATCATATTTTTCTTATTGTTAAGGCTGGGAACCAATTCTGCTGATAGAAATCACATTTAAAAGTAGCAAAGAGTCCTGAGGCACCTTATAGACTAACAGACGTTTTGGAGCATGAGTTTTCGTGGGTGAATACCCACTTCGTCAGATGCATGTAGTGGAAATTTCCAGGGGCAGGTGTATCATTTAAAAGTGTTCTGCTGAACTCAGCTTGTTTCTTCAAGGGGAAAAACTAAGTTCTTTTAGCTCAGCCCTGCTGAGGAAACTCAAATTCTGAGCAGTGCTTCTGACTGTAAACGCTCCTGGAAATAAAACTTCTAATAAGTAGATGGGCTGAATGAAACCTCCATATCTAAACATCCTATGAACTCTGTGGGGAGTTTGAAACCTCAGTCCAGACGCATAGCTGTATTTTCCTATTTTTATAATGGGCTAGAAATCCCAGACTCTGTGTTTCATGATCTATATTTGAATTTAGCATCTGAAGCCCATCTCTGATAATAAATGGCATTCCTAAGCTACCAGTTATTGGTGCAGTCAAGCTAGAAAATGGCCTCCTGGGACAGGAATAAATCCTGTACAAAATTCAATAAACTTACAATGATGGAAGAAATAACACAGCATGAGACCTTTTAAAGTGAGCCTCTTTCTGGCCATTTTATTGTTGTAATGATAGAGGGGATCCGATTTCACAACTAGAAGACCCTGGGCTTGGAGTACTTCAAGAGTACCATGCAGCTTGGAGGATGCATGGAGCGGTTGCCGATGGCTCCTTTGAATGAGGAAGGCTCTGACACCAGATCAGAGGTTTCCCCTCCCAACCAGCAGGAAGAGAATTTACAATAAACTTATTTTCAGATACGAGTCATGATTTATTCTTTCTGGTGATTCTGACTTCATGAGTTTTCACCCTGACAGACTGGGCAAGGTGAGCTTCTTCCTCTTCAAGCACCAAACAACCAATATTTGATGTGCATCTTAAAACCCCAGCTCCCAGAGGCAAGTGATTAGGTGAGAATCTCAGCTTTCTTTCTTTCTTTTTCTTTCTTTCTTTCTTTTCTTTTTAAAAAGGCCCTTTTTACGCCTCATGGTTGCACAGAAAATCTTGAAACCTTGATCTTAGTGGCTCTGAAAACAAAGGCAAATAATGCCCCTGAGTTTTTTAACCTCCTCATTTTGAAACTAAACTCATGATTTTGGGTAACTTGATCATGATTTCTGAACACTTGGGGTTACTGGTAATAAATTACATATGGGCAGAAATCCCAAGAACTTTGGGATTTTTTCTCCCTTCCCAAAAGTTTCTGCCTGTGAGTTTACTTATTTGCCTGGGTTTTTCTCTGTTTCAGCACTTTGTCTGCACTTTATATAGTGGATTATGATTTGCACTGCCAACTCATGCAAAGCTCATTATATTTTTATGTCACTTGCATATAATGCAAACCAATAAGAGCTATGGTCAGGGAGAGGATCCAGACTAACTGAACATTTTCTGTGGCAGCTGGTTGGAAGTGTTTGGGATAGGTAGGTAGCAACAATCTTCTTGCCAGGCTGGACTTTGTTAATTGACAGTGTTTGTATCTAGAGCCAATTCTTGGGTGAATACCACCTAGTCATGGTGGCTTGTTACTGTTTCATTTATCAGTTTGCTCCAAAACCATCCCTATGACACCTCAGACTGGGACAATTCCTCAGATTTGTTAGCTAGCTAATTTCTTAATTAACTTCCTTCTCAAAGACACCTTCAAGACCCATCCTTGCCTTTCTGTCAGATGGGACGTCTTTGAGAAGGGTCCACAGGCTTGGACCTAAATGCAGGTTGATGTAGACACTGCACCTCTCGCAACAATGGGTATGAATCTGCCTCCCTAAATATCCAAAACAATAGGAGTTAAAACAACGAGGGCAGAGAACAACAGGAGACATATCCACGAGAGAGAGTTCAGCCACTCGTACAATAGACAGACAATAAAGCTGACCCGTCCTCATGTTGCTGAGCCGTTGTGCACAGACTGGTACCGCACTATGACTGGGAAAGTTGCAAGTCCCCTGCCCACGAGGCTCAGTGAATTGTTTCTTTGTTTGTAATGCTGTTGTGGCTGAGCTTGACATTACTCATTCTCAGCTCCTGACTCCCCATTCACGGGCAGGCTGATGCAGCTTGCTAATGTGCTCAATGAATAGGGTCTCCTATTGCTTGGGGAAAGGTAACTGAACTTCCTTGCCTTTCTGTCAGATGGGATGTTGTTTTAACTCCTATTGTTTTGGATATTTAGGGAGGCAGATTCATACCCATTGTTGCGAGAGGTGCAGTGTCTACATCAACCTGCATTTAGGTCCAAGCCTGTGACCCAAACATGGGAGGTATCATGGGATGCAGTAGTGCTCTGTGAGCTACTGGAAGGGTTCTGTTCTACTCCTAGGCCATTTGGAAAACTCCCTGTGCGGGCTCAGACTTTGGTCCATGAAACAAGTTCTTTTGCACTGGATCCACTTAGCTTAACAAGTGTGCATAGCCCGTACACAACATGGGGCTGGCTTACTTGAGGAACCTCTGGCTCCCCTGAGATGTGCTCTGAAAGGGTTTTGGGGCAAAGGCATAGCATAGCTTAGCATGCTAATGGCTGGTGCAGTAATCCTCTCTGCTTAGTGTTTTCTCTGCCCACCCCTGACATCATGTTTGCTTCTTGCCCACATACTCAGGGTCTAGCAGATCAGCATATTAAAGGTTGGGAAGGAATTTTCCCATGGTCAGATTAGCAGAGACCCTGGGAGTTTTTCACCTTCCTCTGCTGCATGGATCATGGGTCACTTGTAGGTTTAAACTAATGTAAATGGTGGATTATCAGTAACTTGAAGTCTTTAAACCAGGATTTGAGGACTTTACTAGCTCAGCCAGAGGTGAGGGGTCCATTACAGGAGGGAGTGGGCGAGGTTCTGTGGCCTGCAATGGGCAGAAGCTCAGATTAGATGATCACGATGGTCCCTTCTGACCTTAAAGTCCATGAAACAGCAAAGTGAAGCAGACATACAACTGCACATGCTTATGGCAACAGTTTTCAACCCTGAAGTCACAGCTCCAAGTAGGGTTGTGAGCAGGTGGCAGGGGGGGCCAAGAGGGAATCTGATCTAAAATACTGGGACAAATTAAACTCTGGTGTAACTCCATTCAACTCAAGGAAAATACACTAAAATTGAATCTAAACAATAATTATTTTATTTCAGAGGAGCTTTAGTGAACAATAAGAAGTCATGTAACTTCATTGAGGCACTGAGAGTGAGGAACACTGCATGCAGTTCTGCACACAATGGTCACCTTGCCATCTGCAAATGCTGCAGCCAGCATATATGACTCAGTTTCCTCGGCCATGCTGAGCCATCTCAGTCTGGCAGCTGCATGGGCTAGCTGCAAGGACTTACTTTTTCCTGCTTTAGGTCCCTGCCCTGCCTCACTGCTACTGTTACTGTGGAGGAGCAGAGAGAGAATGGGGGTTTGAGGTAGGCTAGCGTATTATACATTTATGTCAGTAACATTTTGATATCCTTTAAATGTGAAATTCTCAGTCTAATCTGCCCAAATGAATGTAGCCCCTGGCCTAGAGCTATTCAGAATACAGGACTGTGCCCTGTGCATATGGTCCTATGCTGCTGGTCTGTTTCTCTCCCCACTGGGGGAACCTGCTGTGCTGTCATAGTTGACAATTACTAGTGCTCTGTTAGCGTGAAATACTAGGGGCCTTTGCACTAGTTTAAACTGGGAATGACTCCATTGATTACACAGGTGTGAGTGGGAGGAGAATCAGGCCCTGGAAGTATAAATAGGGCTGGTGTCTCTTGGAGTCTGTTTAGCATCTAATGAGAACTGCAGTTCTTTGTTGCCCTGTTCCGATACATAAAGTTCCCTGGGGGTTTCACTTTTCCAACTATTTATCTGTGTATTTTCTCTTTTTCCACATTCACTGCGGAACAACCTCATCAGGAAAACTCATTTTCTTCTGGGGTGAAATATCTGTGTGCAAACTTCCATGCCTCCTGACAGACCATTCCCCAAGAAGCCTGGAGTCCTGATATAACCTATGCATCCTTTCTCCTCTAGAAGCTGTTCACTGTGCCTAACCTCACACAAAAATGAACATTCCAGAAAACCACATCTCCAAAACAGTACAGTCCTACCCCTAAAATGAAGGGATTACTTTAGATTTTGCAGGTACTTTTCAATATGGTGACTGGTTTGATAGAGCAACAAGAAAAGGAATTCACAAGATAATTCTTGGGGGCCTGCAGGAATGTTTGTTTCACCATTGAAAGAAGGAGTGTCTTGAGCTTTAGAATTTTTTGTAAATAAACAAGGTAAACACTTAAGGCTGATTTTTAATCAGTTACTGTAACTGCATGCACAGCTGAGTAATGATGGACATCTGTTGCATGGACACTACAATCAGTGTTCTTTAAGAGGGAGCAGGCCCTGTGCACCTGTGAATCATCAGCTCACTCCAAGTGGAATTTAAGAGAGGGCACCTGGGCCATATAAATAGGAGAGACCTGATGAACTAGAGGGAAGCTGAAGGGTAGAGTGGTACTCCAAGGAGTGAGCTGCTTGAGAGAATGACAGAGTCTTCAGGAAACAGACAGCTCTCTACAGACTATCTCTGGAAGGAGGGAGGAATCATCAGGAAGTCAGTTGCGGGGCTAACTTGCTGGGAGGTTGAAAAGAGCTGAGGGCTAGGAAACTTGTGGAAGGGCTAGTGGGTTGACCTTTCTGAGGCAGTGCGGGGAGGCTAAAAAGGGCTAAGAGCTAGTGGAGGAGCTAGTCTGCTGCCCTTCTGTGCCAGAGAGGCATGGCTGGAGAAAGTGAAAGAGAACTGAAGGCTGAGAGAAGCAGAGGGAGTTGACTGATGGCTCTCAGGGCTACAGAGAGTGAGAAGGAAGGTGAGGGATACTGGTAAGTGGTGTGGACTTTCTATCTCTACTTGATGTATTGTCTGGACTGTGGTTATTGTTTGTGTGCACTGGGGCTTTCTTTTATAATAAATGAACCCTACAAGGGCTGTATTTATACTTGGGAAGATGCTCTGGACTCTTTCTGGATTCTGAAGGAGAAAAACTGAGGTAGGTGTGCCTGTCATGCTGTGGCCTACCAGAGGAAGGTGCTCCAGTTGGGGGTGCCTTATGAGAGCTAGTGTGTGCATTGTGCTTTCATGTATAGTGTACATGTATGCAGCCTTCTGATGTACATTCATGGTAACTGCATGCAACTTAAACATACAGGTGTATATACTTGTAGCCCACACAATGGGGAGCCTGACTTGGAAAAAAAATTCTAGCTTTAATATTTGTTTTGGAGATGGCTCCTGCACCTGTTGAAGTCAATAGCTCAACTCCTAATAGCTTTGAGGGAACCATGTCAGGTCCTTAATCGCTGATGGGTGAAAGTCTGTTTGCTAGCTCCGTTCAAAGAAGCTTTCCAACATTCTGTGGCTTATCCCACTGCTGGTGGGTTCTTGGGTCTGGCATTAGAGGGCTGTGACTCCCTGTAATGCTAATAGGAGCTGCACAGATAAACCTTTCCATTGAATCAGAATATATTTGAGGTGGGGCCCAGATACAAAATTCAAATATGCTGTAAGATTTGAGATTCCTCAAAGTTTGGGAATGTTCAGATCAGGGTGAGTTTAGTCCCGTGACAGGGCCTGCTCCCTGGTGAACAAGGGGTTAATGTCAGCTCAGCTGCCTCCTCTTGCCCCAGTGAAGGGTGGGGGAAGCTCAAGTTCAAGGTTATATTGGCTGCTTGGGAGTCAGAGGACAGAACCCCACACAAGGTCAGAGTCATAAGACTGGTGTGCCCTCCATGTCCCAAGGAATTTCCTATTTCTGCACTTGCCTGCCTCAGGCAGGTATTATGAGGGTTAATCTAAGCCATTATACACATATTAAGTATCCTCACACCTTCTTGTCAAACAGTCCGTAATGGGCCATCTTGATTATCACTACAAGTTCTTTTTTCTCCTCTTGATCAGTGCTCATCTTAATTAATTAGCCTCTTAGAGTTGGTAGGGCAACTCCCACCTTTTCATGTTCTCTGTGTGTGCGTGTATATATCTCCTTACTATATGTTCCATTCTGTGCATCCAGTGAAGTGAGCTGTAGCCCACGAAAGCTTATGCTCAAATAAATTTGTTGGTCTCTAAGGTGCCACAAGTACTCCTGTTCTTTTAATCTGGATAATGTTTGTGAGGCACTTTGAACAGGAAAAGCATTATTTGAGAGGTAAATAAAATGTACTTTATTTATTTAATTTGCTCTCTGTTTTTCCTCGCAATGGAGCATGCTGCTGAGATAGGCCCAAACAGGAACCATTTACCCAAACTCACATTTCTTGTGTGCAGGAACTTGAACACTAACGCTGATACTGTCAGGAGCACTCACTAATTTTGAATGCTCAGCCTGCATCCTGGGCATCTCAAAGTGGGCACCCAAAAACTAGTGAACACTTCTGACATTTGAAGCCTTTGTTCCCCCTTAGCAACAACACAATACAAGAGAACCCCTCATGCCCCAGAGTGCACGGTACCACTCAGTCTCTCACCAGACAGACTAGATGTCAGAAGAGCCTAAGAGCTGGGGACTTGAGAACAGAGATTTGGTTTCCTCATTCCCAACTCTGTCATTATGCAAACCATTTCTCCTCTCTGTGCCTTAGCTTCCCCACCTATATCATGAGGATGATATTTGTCAACCTTTAGAACAGTTGAGATCGTCTGATGGAAAAAACACTAAACAAATGCAAAGAATTGGCTTCCTCCTGAATCCAGCAGTCCAGACCCCTTGACCTTCAGCTGACTTGCTTTTTGTAGTCTGTGCAGGGTGTCACTTACTGTCTTTTTATAGAGTTCAAGGCCAGAAGGGAGCACTAGATTATCTAGCCTGGCCCCTAAACACCAACCCACAACAAGCTCAACAAAGAGAACTAGACCAAACATTACAGCTCTCTTGCCACTTGCCTTGTTACGTGGGCTGGCCGTTCCCCGAGGTATCTCTTTCTGCTCTCACTATTGTTTTGGGGTTTTGGACAATCCATTTAGGGAGGTGGTATCTCAGGAAGCCAAAATTTCCCTCTGTGAATGAGAGGGAATATTGCCTTGTGGTTGGAGCAAGGGTTTTCCTGAGTTCTCTTCCCAGCTTCTCCACTTCACTCATTATGTGACCTTCAGCAAGACACATCTTCTGTGTGCTTCAGGTTACCCTCTGAAATGGGAATAATGCTGCTTACCACACAGGGATTTACTGAGGTTTATGAACACTTATACAATGTGGTGAGGGTCTCTTGAGTAAAGTGCTTGTTACTAAGATAAGTCAAAGAATCTGGTCATGGTACAATTAAGGAAATGCATTAGGAAGTAATGAAATATGACAATATGTAATACGCCTTTTGAAATTAAAACCATTTAACACCTGCTTGAGATTCTAATGATTTCTAAACAACCCCTCCAGCTGTAGCCTCATAATTTGAAATGTCATTAGGACCCCTTGATGTAATAGCAATCTTGTCATTTGTGATTAGTAATATTATAAATAGAATAACCACTAACCAAACATTTAATGAGATTAAACCATCTCCAGATGGGCAATTTTTTAAAATCCTTCTGACCCTGTTTTGAACATTAATACCCATTTTCCATTCTGACTGTAAAATTCCAAAATGAGAAGGTTTCCACTGCAATTAGTAAGCACTCCAGCACAGGGGGCAGGTAGAACTATTGTGAGATAATCATTAACCCCAGGGGGAATGGTTCACCAAGTATATTTAAATACCAAGGGGGAGAAGGAGCATTTTCTCACAAGCATCACATTCCTTGTTTAAGTGATATATTATTACTTGGAACATTATGGAAAAGATATTTTAATAAGTGTGATACAGGATGGCCAGAGGGCAGCAGGAGAGTGTTAGCAGGGAGCCTTAGTCCCTGCAAGGGGAGGAAGGTTTGCTATAGATTAATTAGAGCACCAGAAGCCAATTAGAGCACCAGCAGTCAGTCATGTGATTAAAACCCCTGCTTCAGTCAGACAGTGTGGGAGTTGGAGCAGGAAGGTTTGGTTGGAGCAGAGAGCATTTTGAAGAAGTTGGAACAGAGAACAGTTTTGAAGAGAGACCAAAAGGAAAGTTTGGAGGAGTGCTGTGGAGAGCTGAGAAATCCAAAAAAACCCTAGGTAAGGGGCAACTGGCTTATGTAAAAGGAGGGCTAGAAGCCCCTTCACAAGCTGAAGGGCAGGAGAGGGAAGGAGCCCAGGGGAAGGAACCGCTAGTTCAAGTGGTTCACCACAAACCTCAGGGCCCCTGGGTTGGGACCTGGAGAAGAGGGTGGGCCCAGATCCCTCCCTCTCCACTCCTCTCCTCAAGGACACTAGTGGGGTAATTAAAATACCGATTCAGAGGCAAGCAATGGCGCCCTGAACCTTCCCCAAAGAAGAGAAAGCGTGAGACCCAGCATAACAGTACTGGCAATTTGCCACACGTGGTGTCAGAGGTGGGATTTGCGCACTGGGAACTTAGACCAGGGTTAGGCAAAACCCTCCCATCCTTAAGATGGATGATGTAATCAAGGCCTTATACAAGCCACTGCGGCCCAGCAGGAAGCTACCCAGGTCCAAGCAATCACCCAACAGGAGGCGACTAGAATGCAGCAGGAGACCAATCATCTATTGATGAGTCAGGCTGCTCAGGACCAAGTCCTGCTGAAAGACCTGGTGAACCAGATGAAGGCCCTTATGGAGCAGAATCGCAACTGTGAAGGGACTCGGACCGTACGGGCTAGCTATTGCCTACAGAAAATGACACAGGAGGATGATGTGGAGGCATACCTCCTGGCTTTTGAAAGAGCAGCCCTGCGGGAGGCCTGGCCTCGAGATCAATGGTCTGGTATCCTTTCCCCATTCCTGTGTGGGGAAGCCCAGAAGGTCTACTACGATATGGCTGCAGAGGCTGCAGCAGATTATTCCCAGCTGAAGGCAGAGATCCTGGCCAGGTTCGGAGTAACAATGGCATTGCAAGCCCAGAGGTTCCATGAGTGGCAGTATATGGAGGACAAGACACCTCGATCACAATTGTTTGACCTGATCCACCTGACCCGGAAATGGCTGCACCCTGAGGCCCTTAGCTCTGAGAAGATGATGGAGGTACCGGTATTGGACTGGTATATGGGGGCTACCACCAGGTCTCAGGTCTTGGGTTGGCCAGAATGATCCCTCTACCTATGATGAGTTGGTCTCCCTCGTGGAAAGACAGCTGGCAGCCCGCAAACTGTTCCAGACCCCAGGTGGGGAGGCACAGCAATCCAGGAAGCCAACCCCAAACCCAAGGCCCCGGGCTGTTGAGAACTATAGGAGAAATGTAACCAGGAGGAAAGACACCAAGGAATGGCTCGAGGCCAGGAAGTGGACTGGGGGTTTGGGAAGAGAGAGAGGTGGCAGGCCAAATAGCCCCAGGCAGAGGGTGACAACCAGAATAAGGGGGCAGTGTTATGAGTGTGGGGAAGTGGGGCATATAGCAGCCCAATGCTCCAACAAGGAAGAACCTATGCAGTGTAATCTGGGGGATTTCGGGGAGCAATGTGGCCTAATTGGCCTGGCAGGGGTCACAATGACCTCACATGGATATACCAGACCAGTAAAAATGAATGGTATAAAGACCATAGCATTAATAGATTCTGGGAGTGCTGTCACGCTGGTCTCGGGAAAGTTGGTGGGAACAGACCAACTAACCTGGGCCAAAAACACAGGGGTAACGTGCGTACATGGCACCATGAATTTTTACCCTACAATTCCAATGTGGATTGAGATCCAGGGGAATACTACCAGGGTTTCTGCACGGGTGGTGCCCAAGCTCCCCTACCCTGTTTTAATTGGTAGATACTTCCCTGGGTTTGAGAGCTAACTTACCCCAAAAGAGCCAGGGGAGGGTAGCAACCCCCAGGCTGAGACGGAGGCAATTACAGATAGCCTTACCCCAATGTTTGCCGAATTTGCTCCAGAGTTATTCTCATCCCCTGGAAAACCCCAAAGGTCTAGGTGAGAACAAAGGGCAGATAAAAGATTAGGGACCAGGATTCTAGCAGAGACTCAAAAAATTTCCCTTGTGGGTAGGCAAACCCGCTCAGGAGACCAGGAGATGATTCAGGCCAAGGAAGACTCTGAGGCGGTTCCTAGCCCAAGTGGGAGCACCCCAGGGGAAGAGTAGAAATAGGCCCCCTAGAATTAGGTCAGTTTGGTACTGCACGTGAGACCTTTGGGCAGGACCAGGCCGAAGATCCATTATATGCAAACGTGAGGGAGGAGGTAGTGGAAGTAAATGGAGTGCCTGTAGAAGGAAAAGTCAAAGGCCCAAGGCCATATTACGTGCTCAAACGTGATCTGTTGTACAGAATAGAGCAAATACGAGGGGAAGAAGTAGAGCAACTCCTAGTCCCACGGAAACACATAAGGGCCGTACTAGAGTTAGCTCACAGTCATTTATTTGGGGGACATCTAGGGGTAGACAAGACGCTGGATAGAATACTAAGAAGGTTTTATTGGCCAGGAATACGAGCAGAAGTCCAGCGTTATTGTGCCTCCTGCCCTGAATGCCAGCTGCATAGCCCCCGACCTCACTTGCGGGCCCCACTAGTACCTTTACCTATTATTGATGTCCCGTTCGAGAGGATAGCTATGGACATAGTGGGCCCACTAGAAAAGTCGGCACGGGGCCACCGAAACGTACTAGTCATCCTTGACTATGCCACACGATATCCAGAGGCCATCCCTTTAAGAAACCCCATGTCTAAGGCAATAGCTAAAGAACTACTACAGGTTTTCGCCAGAGTGGGCATCCCTAAGGAGATCCTGACAGACCAGGGAACCCCGTTTACGTCAAAACTAATGAAAGACTTATGTGCCCTGCTCCGTATACAAGCCATTCGGACCTCCGTCTACCATCCACAAACAGACGGACTAGTCGAAAGATTCAATCGAACCCTCAAAAGTATGATCCGGAAGGTGGTAGCACAGGATGGAAAGGACTGGGACACTCTTTTGCCGTATCTAATGTTCGCTATACGGGAAGTTCCCCAGGCGTCCACGGGTTTTTCTCCCTTTGAACTCTTATATGGACGCCACCCACGCGGGATATTGGATATCGCCAAGGAGGATTGGGAGGAACAACCCAACCCAGGAAAGAATATTATTGAGCATGTGACACAGATGCGAGAGCGGATAACTCGAGTAACCCCGATAGTACGGGAGCATTTAGAAAAAGCACAAGAGGCACAGCGGACATACTACAACCGTCGGGCGAAAATGCGAAGATTTCAGCCGGGGGAACGGGTGATGGTGTTAGTGCCGACCACAGAAAGCAAACTCCTAGCCAGTTGGCACGGACCATATGAGATAGTGGAAGCCATTGGAGAAGTGAATTATAAGGTTAGACAACCAGACCGCCGGAAGCCAGAGCAAATATACCACATCAACTTACTGACGCCCTGGCATGACAGAGAGACGTGTCTGGTCACTCGAGGAGCTCTACCTCAGGCAGACGGCCCGCAGGAGCAGGTAAAGAAATCTCCTGACTTAACTCCAGAACAATGAACAGAGGTCACTGAAATGATCCACCGGAACCAGGACGTATTTTGTACCCAACCAGGTCGAACGGCACTAGTCCAACATCATATTGTCACCAGCCCCGGAGTAAGGGTGACGATAAGACCATACTGAATACCAGTAGCTAAAAGGGAAGAAATTAGGATGGAAGTGCGAAACATGCTGGAACTCGGGGTCATTGAAGAATCCCACAGCCAGTGGTCCAGTCCGATCGTACTAGTCCCCAAGCCTGATGGCACCCTGAGGTTTTGTAATGACTTCCGGAAATTGAATGAAGTATCCCACTTCGATGCCTACCCGATACCATGCATTGACAAGCTGGTTGATCAGTTAGGCAAGGCCAAATACCTAACCACCCTAGATCTGACCAAAGGATATTGGCAAATTCCCCTGGCCAAGGATGCCAAAGAAAAGACTGCCTTCTCTACACCCGATGGCCTGTTTCAATACACGGTCCTCCCTTTCCGACTCCATGGGACCCCTGCAACCTTCCAAAGACTTATGGATAGGTTACTACGACCCCATGCCAAGTATGCCGCCGCCTATCTAGACAACATAATCATACATAGCCCTGACTGGGAAACGCACCTAGAAAAATTAGAAGCAGTGCTGGACGCCCTGCGAAAGGCTGGTCTCACTGCTAACCCTCTCAAGTGCATGACAGGACTGGCTGAGGCCAGATACCTCGGGCATGCAGTAGGGAGAGGTTTGGTAAAACCCCAGTGGAACAAAGTGGAGGCAATACAAGGTTGGCCTTGGCCAATCTGCAAAAAACAAGTCAGAGCATTTTTAGGGATAGTAGGATACTATCAGAGATTCATCCCTCATTTCGCCACAAGAGCAGGGCCATTGATGGATCTGATAAAAGCTTGGGGCCCTAAGATAGTAAAGTGGACTGATGCAACAAAAGAAGCATTTGTGGATTTACAGACGGCCCTCTGCTGCCATCCAGTACTCATAGCCCCAGACTTCGAGAAGGAATTCATCCTACAAACAGACGCCTCGGAGGTGGGGCTCGGTGCTGTCCTTTCCCAGATGGTAGGGGAGGAGGAGCACCCCATCTTGTACTTTAGCCAGAAGCTCCTCCCCAGGGAACAAAAGTACACGGTTGTAGAAAAGGAATGTCTGGTGATAAAATGGGCTATGGAGACTCTCCACTACTATCTCCTGGGGCGGCGGTTTACCCTCGTGACAGACCACGCCCTGCTCCAGTGGATGGACAGGAACAAGGAGAGGAACGCCAGAGTGACGAGGTGGTTCCTCTCTCTGCAGCCTTTCCATTTTCGGGTCCAGCATAGAGCTGGAAGCCAACATGGCAACGCTGATGGCCTATTGCGATGGCACTGCCTCTCGTCCCAAGTAGCCCAATCCCTTGATGTTGAGTGGGGGGGTGGGATATGTGATACAGCATGGCCAGAGGGCAGCAGGAGAGTGTTAGCAGGGAGCCTTATTCCCTGCAAGGAGAGAAAGGTTTGCTATAGATTAATTAGAGCACCTGAAGCCAATTAGAGCACCTGAAGCCAATTAGAGCACCAGCAGTCAGTCATGTGATTAAAACCCCTGCTTCAGTCAGACAGTGTGGGAGTTGGAGCAGGAAGGTTTGGTTGGAGCAGAGAGCATTTTGAAGAAGTTGGAACAGAGAACAGTTTTGAAGAGAGACCAAAAGGAAAGTTTGGAGGAGTGCTGTGGAGAGCTGAGAAATCCAAAAAAACCCTAGGTAAGGGGCAACTGGCTTATGTAAAAGGAGGGCTAGAAGCCCCTTCACAAGCTGAAGGGCAGGAGAGGGAAGGAGCCCAGGGGAAGGAACCGCTAGTTCAAGTGGTTCACCACAAACCTCAGGGCCCCTGGGTTGGGACCTGGAGAAGAGGGTGGGCCCAGGTCCCTCCCTCTCCACTCCTCTCCTCAAGGACACTAGTGGGGTAATTAAAATACCGATTCAGAGGCAAACAATGGTGCCCTGAACCTTCCCCAAAGAAGAAAAAGCATGAGACCCAGCATAACAGTACCAGGAATTTGCCACATAAGTTAGTTCCTTCTCTGTTTACTTCAGGGGAGACTTTTAGAAAAGGCAGAATCAATTTGCAGTTAATCAGATAGGTAAAGCTTGCAACTGGGATATTAAAACAAAGAGGAATCCTTGAGGCACCTTAGACTAACAAATGTATTTGGGCATAAGCTTTTGTGGGCTAAAACCTACTTCATCAGGTGCATGAAGTGAAAAATACAGTAAGTAGAGTATATCATAGCAGATGAAAAGATGGGAGTTGCCTTATCAAGTGGTGTCAGTGCTAATGAGCCAATTCAATTAAGGTGGAAGTGGCCTAGTCTCATATTCTGCTTACTGTATTTTTCTTCCATGCATCTGATGAAGTGGGTTCTAACCCATGAAAGCTTATGCCCAAATAAATTTGTTAGTCTGTAAGGTGCCAAAGGACTCCTTGTTTTGCTGATGCAGATTAAGAAGGCTACCACTCTGAAAACTGGGATGTTGACATTTCTCAGGTTTACCTCTTAAAGAGCTGCCCATTATGGTAATTCTTTATTTGCCTTTTGAACACCTTACTGCTTGATCGTTGCTGGAGTATTTACAGTAGTAACCAGGCCATTCATTGTTAGCTGAGAGGTTTAAAAACATTAATCCATCTTTTTGGAACGTTTGTCCTCCAGTAGGGGAGGGAGGGATAGCTCAGTGGTTTGAGTATTGGCCTGCTAAACCCAAGGTTGTGAGCTCAATCCTTGAGGGGGCCGCTTAGGGATCTGGGGCAAAAATGGGTCCTACTAGTGGAGGCAGGAGGCTGGACTCAATGACCTTCTCTTCCAGCTCTAGGAGATTGGTATATCTTCCATTATAAGAGTTCTCTCAGTGCAATGACATGGGAATCATAACTTTATTCTTTTTAAAGTAATAAACAAAGATTTCACAGGGAAAGATGGCTAGCACACACACTTTTGATAGTAGACTAACATTATGTCTACCATACCATAGCAAACTATAATGCACAAAGACCATCAATACACAGAATTGGTACTTTGTCTTTCTCTTTCTGTGGCATGTCAACAGGTGCCACCAGCCTTTCTCTTAGGGTGTGTCTACACTGCAAAAGATGTGCATGAGCTACCATGCTTAAGCCAAGCCAGCTTGAATTCAGCTAGTGCAGGTAATAATATCAATGAAAACAGTTCAGCATGGGTAGTTCAAGCCCTGCATGGGCCTGCAGTATGTACTCTGCTCACTAGCCTGCTCTGAAGCTTGGGCCATGCTGACTTCACAGCAGGTGTTACCTACAGTAACTGGATTCAAGCAATGTTGGGTAGACTAGCATGTGCACAGCTGTTGCTGTGTAGGCATACCCCCTGCCCGTCTGAGCACAATAGCATTTCATGTTCACCTTATCACATCTCCCTCTCCTAGTCTTCTTGGTAGTCCATCGATCTGATGACAAATCTGAGCAAATCATCTATTGCTGGTCTCATAGTGTGCCCTCTGATTGCTATACAAGCCAATTCTAGAGGTGCACATTTTGCTGCAGATGGTGCATGGGAAGTTCGCAGTCAGTGGGTTGTGCGCTGCTGGTGCTCTGTGACGTCATTCGTGTGCCTCTTGTGGATGCCAGCAGTAGCCTTCCTCAAAGGCGATGCAGGTATTTCTGACTGTTGCATGCTACTGTTCTGTTGCTGGCGGTGTCCTCAAGGTCCCTGGGTTTGATACTGCTATATTGCAGATTGGCTTTGATGGTGTCCTTGTAACGTTTTTGTGGATGACCTATATGCCAGATGCTCTGAGAGAGCTCACCATAGAGAAGCTGGCAGGGGATTCTGTTGGCATCCATGCGGCTGACATGACCAGTCCAATGTAGCTGTGACTTCATGATCATCATTTCGATGCTTGTCATCTGGGCTTTCTTGAGGACCTTGAGATTGGGCACTTTCTTGCCAGTGAATCCTCATGATGTTGCAGAGGCAACACATGTGGAATGCTTCAAGCTGCTTGATGTGATGCCTATATCGTATCCATGTTTCACACTCGTACAAAAGAGATGAAATGACAGCAGTTCTGTACACAAGCAGTCTTGTTGACATCCGGATGTTGTGGTGGTTTAAAACTTTGACATGCAGATATTAGGAGAGGGTATCTCCTGTATAATTCAATGAACCTTTCTGCCTGGAATGAGACATCTCTCCAGAAAGAAAGTGCTGTATGAAATTGAGCGCTTCTCAGCTTTGGGGGAAGGCAGGTGCAATCAATAGGGATGGCTCCAGTTTGCTCGCTATTGATTTCTCATGGACCTGCGCCATGGAGATGCCTTGCAAGAAGGTAGCGTTCTGCTCTCTTCTACAAGAGGGACATACGATACAGCACCTTTTTAAATGGAGTACAGTATGACTGCATGGGAGGCAAGTGGGTGTGGTTATTCAGTACTGAACTGGGAGCCAGGAGGCCTGGGTTCTGTTCCTGCCTCTTCCACTGATCTAGCATGTGATCTCAGACAAGTCTGTTCTTCCCTGTAAAAATAAGTCTCTGAGATTTCCTTCCTGGAAATATCTCACATTCCCATTTTACAGTTTGTCCATAGCTCTGCTTTACAGAGGAGTGCCAAATATAAACAGCTGAGAACAGAAACGGAAGCACCCCAGAGCTTTTGCAGGGAAAATTACAGGTTGGCAGATTGTAATTATCCAGCTGGAATCTTGTCAGGACACCTGCACTTAATACTCTATCTCCAATGAAAAGTGCCGGGAAATTTTTAATTACAAATTATTAGGACATATAGCTGAGGTCCCATCTATAAGACCACACTTTTTGCAGTATAATGCAAATAACCATATATCAGGCTAATACATTCCTGCCTGTGGTGGGAACTGGGAATTTCCTAGGTGGTGTGGTTTGCAATCAGTTAACCAGTGTTAAACCGCTTTCCCACCTCATTCCTTTCTAGCTACAATATTTGGTGTTTCTGTGTGCTGATGAAGAAGAATTACAGGGAAATGTGAAATGCATAAATGCAATATTGCCAGTGGCTAAGGATAATTTAAAGGTCAGATGCAGTACAACGATAGGATAGAGACACTAGGCCAAACTCTCTTCTGATAGAAGTCAGTCAATAGCAAAATTTCCTTTGACATCAATGGGAACAGGGTCATACCTATAGTCACCTGTTTCAGAGTATGAGCGTTTAACAAATTATTTATGTAGTGTAGTTGTGGCTGTGTTGCTCCCAGGTTATGAGAGACACAAGAAGGGTGAGGTAATACCTTTTTAATAGACCGTTTTTTGTTGGTGAGAGAAACAAGCTTTCAAGCTTACACAGAGCTGTCTATGAACAGAAGTTGGTCTAATAAAAGAGACAAGGTGAGAGGTAATCTATCTAACATCTCTAAGGCACAATGCAATAGGTGATGTGGGGTAGATGGGTAGAAAGAGAGGGGGGACCTGTTATAGCAAGAGTGAGTGGAGCTGGGGAAAACACACCATTACCACTGCCAACTTTTTGGTAATGAGGGAATTTTGGCTGGGGCTGGAGTCTGTTACCAGTCTGGCAATGCTTCCTAAAGTGCTAACCTTCTTGTGAATTTGAGCCCTCTGGTTGGTTCCCTGCCCCACTTGCCTGCCTTCTGAGAGAGAATAACCAACCAGATCTGCTGCAGATCTTCCCTCCCCATCACAACTCGAAGACTTTGGAGCAAAAGCCCAGCAGCTCAAGGTGGTGCTGCTACCTCCTTACTTGTGAGCAATGGGGACAGGATGGTGTCTCTGCTCCTCCACCTCCCTGCAGCACCCACATGGGAAAGGGCAGAGGTAGGTGAACAGCCTCTGGAGCCACCACCCCAGCCTTGATGCATCCTGCCCCAAGATGGGGGGGTAAAGAGCCACAGGAGAAGCAGAGGTGAGGTGGGGCTGGGGACAGAATTTATTGCTGAACAGGGGATGGACAGATGTGGGGATGAGAGTTCCTGCAACAGAGACCAACATCATCTCACCCAATAAACTGAGGAGAGTAGGCAACACTAATTCTCTCTCACAGACACACAATGGGCATGGGGCAGGGGGTGTCAAAAATCAAAAGACCAAAAATAATACAATAGTCTTTGGCCAAAAATTATATATTTATATATATTTTTTTAATCTCATGATTGTTGGGGGTCTGACTCATGATCTTTGATCTCTTGAGGTTGGCAGTACTGTAAGGGTAAGTGGAGGTGGAATATCAGAGGATGGGAGAGGCAGGTACAAAGGGGTAGAGTAATAATGGAGTTTATGCAGGAGGAATCCACATGGAAGACTGGAGACTGCCTGAGGACCCCCCCTTCAGAGTTTCCTGGAGTGGGGAGAGAAGAGGCTACAGAACAAGTTGATGATGCAACTTGTGGCTGACTTTTGTGCCTTAATATTAGCTCGCTGAAGCCCTCTCCAATAGAGCCAAGTTCCCAGGGATGCTGTCACCAGACTGCACCTGCAGAGCTCTCCTTGGGAAGGCTCCGAAGCAGAGTGAGGAAGAGCTCATATTAATGCTGAAGAAATTCAGTTCTCAGTTTTCTTTTGTAACTGCAAACCACACAACGAAGAGTTCCTGCGGTAATGACGCGCTCTCCATGGAGCATATTGTGCCTCCAGAAACTAGCTAGCCTTGGGCTAGTCCTAGTGTTCTTTGTAAGATCTCATTTTACATATCATTTTGGTAGCATTCGTATCTGTTTCTGTCACTGATCTGATATTAAATGTTACTTGCTGGTGAGTGATGAGAGAGAAATGCTGACTATGACAGCAGAAAATCATTAGTGCCTCAGTAGGCACATCTGGTATAATTTTTCTAGGAACATATTTTTCACTCTCATGCTGTTTCAGTGATGTGTTTCACTGAAATTACCAGCTCTAATATAACATAAAATATGTTGGATGTAACTCCAATTATCTATTTAACTCAGTGGTCCCCAACCTTTTGGGGCCAGTAGCACACTCATGTTTTCAGAAGAGTGTGGCAGGCACCAACAGTTACTCACATACAGGGCCAGCTTCAGGCACCAGTGGAGCAAGCATGGGGAAGCACACACTATGGAGCAGCATTCTGTCCATTCTGCAGAATCGGAGCTTTTTGTTATGTTTAGGGTTTTTGGTTTTGGTGCCAGATCTGGGCAGTGCTGAGAGAAGCTGGGAATACAGAGTACACTGGCGCCCGCAGCCCTGGAGTTCTCTGTCCCCCAGCAGGTGCGGGGCCGTAGCTTCTCTCCCTGTGCTGGGCATTAGGCGGGGGCACACACAAATGCCCCTGTGGATGTCATGGCTCCCGTGGGCACCACGTTGGGGCCCACTGATTTAACTGTTTAGTTGCCATGAGATGAAGTGCAAACACCATTATGAATATGCATAATGTAAAATAAGTCATGTGATGAACCCTGAGCTAGTCCTGACTGTCTCCAACTAGCTTGTCTCCAGCTCTTCAGTACTGTGCTGCCTAAAGTGAATGTGTGTCTTTAATTGTTAGTCTGCATAGGTATCTCCACAGTGCCTATGGCCTTATTATCTAAACACTGTGTGCAATATTCTCGGTGAAGTCTCTTCAGGGGCACGTATCAAGGGGCTCTGTGATGTGGGACCTCAGTATGCACATGGGAGTTCTTGGCACTGTAGTGCAGCATGAGCTAATGTGCACCTCTACATGGGATATTCTGGACTGCCTCCTGAGCGCTGGATGAATCTGGGGAGTCCATTACCAAAATGGGTGCAGAAGATGCCTGTGTTTGATTTAGGAGTGAGAGCTGGATTTCTGTTGCTGTTGATTAGTCACAGACTGTACTGGGGTTACAGCTACCACAGTGTGCTGACCCTTTAAGGGCTCAGCCCAGCTTGGCCCTGCACACCTCTTATGCGGTCTTGGACATAGGTCCAATGGTTCTGGGTGGGATTCAGGCCCCCAGAGGAGCACCTGATTGAGAGAGGTCATGAGACTGGATACTGGTAGAGAAGCAGCATAGCTTCTGGGGGGAGGAATATTGTGCGAGTGGAGGAAGACCAGGGCTTGCTGCCCATGGAGAGCACTGTGGGCCTGGGCCAGGGCCAGCATGGCTCCCTGCTGTGAGGGAACAATCAACAGGGCTGGGAGTGGCTGGGGAAGGCCTCAGGGAGACCTGTGGAACACCAGCAGCCTGGAGTGAGACCTGCAGTGGTTCTCCACGGAGGGGAACCAGTAGTGGGACTGGGATTCGCAGAAGTTTTCAGGGAGCAGGCAAGAAGTGGCCCAGGGGACTCTGAGGCAAGGCAGATTGAAATGCAAGGCAAACAGCAGCTTTGTGTCCCAGGCTGGAGCCTTGAATTGAGGGTGGGTCCTAATTCCACTATGGAGGAGGAGCCCCTGTGACCACAGGGAAGGACTTGAGCTGGCACAGGCCAAGGGAACTGCTTGATCCCAAGGTGAGCTGAAAGAGCAGGTGTTGTTGTTTAGACTCTTATTGCCTCTGAAGGGAGAACTGGAGGACTGTGACTAAAGTCTCAAATCCACACACCAGCCTAGGAAGACTCACTCCATGGAAAGTGAGACAAAGCTGTACATCTGCTGAGGGACTAGGTAAGCCACTCTTCCGACGGTAGAAGAAGAGAATCTAAGAGAGAGACATCTAAGAGATAGACATATCAGACCGAATTCATCCCTGATGTAACAACACTGATGTCAAAAAGGCTACTTTACCTCTCCTCCAACCCAGTGGAAGTTCTTGTTTGCAAAATCTGTGGGGTCGAGTGGGGTGTTCCTGCCCTTAGGTACAGCTCCCTTGTTTCTCATAGTGTGTGTGTGTGTGTGTGTGTGTACGTGTACATATTGCAAGTGCTTGGGGCAGCAACCCTCCCTTCATGCTGTCTGTAAAGTGCTTAGCAAACTCTTGGCCCTGTATAAAAAAATTAATAATTTCATGCATTCCCTCCCTGAAGACAAAGATGTTATGGCTTGGAATGTAAATAGCTGGATGAGGAAAGTGTGGTTTCTTTTACTGAGTCACATTGACACTGTTTGCTAAAAAGGAAAGCAAGTGTTTCTGACAGCTTTCTAGGAAAAAAAGCTGTGCAAAGCAGTTTCCTAATAGGTGCTTGTCTAGTTGCACTGCCCACTCCAGTCTAGAGTCCTCCCAGGGCTGACCCTTGCTGTTGTATTGTCTTCTTTGGGGCAGTTGGGTTCCAATGCAAGGCCAAAGGAGGCAGGGGAAGGAAAGTATGAGTCACCTGGCCAATCATATGGTCTCTGCTCAGAGGATCTGTTCATCAACCGCCCCCCCCCCCCCGTTAGTGATATTGATCACTGATGAATGTTTGACTTAAAAATCCTCACCTACAGTGAAATATTAACATGTGCTTCTCAGCCCAGTCCCTGCTTCAGAGTAAGTCACCCTGCAAGGGAGTTTGAATGGGAGGCAATGGGATAACTGACCTGTGGTAGTGATGACTCAGCCAATCACTCACCAAGGAAGTAATGACACAATGCGCAGAGGGATTGTTTCTCTTCACCATTTGATGGCAAAAGGGTTCCTGCCTCTTGTGTCAATGTTTCATTGTGTGTGTTCACATTTCTTTTCTTGCTTAAAAAAATGTGATGTCTGAGACATTTCCCTCCTCACTTTGTTTACCTAAACAGAACACCAAGGGAATCTCTTCTACATGATGTCTCTCTAGGTCTACGCTACAGAGTTAAGTTGATGTAAGGCAGCATATGTCACCCTAACTCTGTAAACATCTACACTAAAATATAGCTCCCACTGCTGTAACTTGCCTGCTACATTTCACCTCTGCAGGAGGCATGGCGCTTAAGTCGATGTAGTTAGGTTGATGCAGTGTCCATGCAGAGGATGCTTTGCCTATATCGACTGTTGCTGCTTTTCAGAAACTCTCCTGCAATGTCCCTAATGCAGTTAAAATGGTGCAAGTGCTCCTGTAAGGATGAGCACTGCTGACACCAGGAGGGTAGCATGGACGTATAAAACCAATTCAATTACTGTGGTGGCTGTATGTCGACATTACTTAAATCAACTTAATTTTTTAGTGTAGACTTGTCATAAATCTTCAGTTATTTTATAAACCACATTATGCTTTTCATCCTGAGAGGTACAGTCAGTTTCTCTCATTCACTCTGTCATGTGCAAAATGTTTAGCTTAGGTGCTGACTGTCCCATCCCCTGCACAGCACATAAGGAAAGTGAAGTGGTATTGGACACGCTAATTTAAGTGCAAGCTCTATTATGGTCCTTAGTGGTTCCAAGCACTTTGCTTGTTCAGTGATGCAAAAGAGGCGTACCCAAAAAAACATGATCAGACACAAATCTCCTGTGTCCTATGGTTTCACCCACTCCCATCCAAGTGCATGTATAAGCAACAAATAAAGTAGCATTGTGTTCCCTGTAAAAGGCATTTCGGGGCTTGTCTCCACTTAAAGCACTGCAACTGCACCACTGTAGTGCTTAGTGAAGATACTACGTACACCAACAGGAGAGCTTCTCCGTCAGAGTAGCTATTGTAGGTGCTGACTCTGTGAGTGCTCCAGGGCTGGAGCACCCACAGAAAAAAATTAGTGGGTGCTTAGCACCCACTGGCAGCCAAGCTCCCCTCTCTCCCACCACTCCTGCCCACCAGTGGCCCTTGCTGATCAGCTCCTCCTGGCACCTCCTGCATGCTGCAGAACAGCTGTTCAGTGGCATGCAGGAGGCGCTGGGAGGGAGGGGGAGGAGCAGGGATGGGTATGCCCAGGGGAAGGGGCAGAACAGGGTGGGGAAGAGGTGGGGTGGGGGTTTGGCAGAGGGGGTAGAGTTGGGGTGGGGTCTGGGGCATAGGCCCCAACTCCACGGGTGCTCGAGGGCTGGAGCACCCATGTGGAGAAATGAGTGGGTCCCCTCCTACCCACCCTGCCCAGCTCTAGCACTGCCTGCCTGCTCCATCTTCCCAGCTCTACCCCTCCATTTGTGCTCCACCCTTCCCCATTTCTGTTGTTGCCCAGTTGTGGGAAGATGTATTGGCTGTGGCAGGAACTCATCTGCCTGCTTTGTGGGGGTGGATACTCAGTGGTGGCCTCATGGTGTTTTTTGTTAGTAAACAGGCTAATTGGCTCCACTGGAAATCCTACAAGCAGCTCAAATTTCAATCTTCCCATTTTTTCCTGGAATCGGGCTCTATCTCCCAGAGGCTACTGAAACTAAATTGGGAGATTTTAGTCACTAAAAGTTCAGTGGCGCAGCAAGGCTAAGGCAGGCTCCCTGCTGGCTCTGGTCCCATGGGGCTCCCAAAAGCAGCTGGCACATCCCTGCGGCAGATGTCCCTGGGGTGTGGCAGGGGGGGTCGCCATGCACTGCCCCCAGTCCGAGCGCTGACTCTGCAGCTTCCATTGGCTGGGCACTGAGGGGGCAGTGCCTGCCAGTAAGGGCAGCGTGAGAAGCTCCCTGGCTCCCCCACAGGGGCTGCATGGCTAGGGCAACAAGATGTCCCATTTTTAAAGGGACAGTCCTGTATTTAAGCCCTTCTGCAGGTGTCCTGACTCTATCCTGTATTTTCTGCCTCCCTCCTCATCTGTATTGGAAGCTCCTGCTGCTGGCCAGATCCCTGCTGGCCAGCTGCCCGCCCACCCACCAGCAATGAGTGAGGGCTGTCCAGTGGCTGACAAGGGGAGTGGGTGTGCAAAGTTGGTGGCAGGGCAAAGATGCAGCATGCAGGGTGGGCTACTCCTCCGGTGGTCCATCAGCGCAGCCTCTGTTGTGTGCTGGATCTCGGCCAGCAGGGTCTTGCCCCCTGTCCCATTTCCAGGGGCCACTGCCTGTGAGCTGCAGAGGCTGGTGAGTGCAGGCAGGTGCCAGGCAGTGGCCAGTTATGTGTCGCCTCTGCTGCCCACCCATCAGCCCGTTACGTGCTCCCCTTCTTGTTGTCCTTTCCCTGCTTTGCCCCTTCACCCCATCCTCCAGCCCCGCTGCTCCTTCATATCCCCCCTGGCAGGGCACGTCCCACTGCCAGTGCTGTGTGGAGAACCAGCCACTAGTCAGAGCGCTCAGCTCTCAAATAGCCTGGTCAGCAAGCTCCTTCCTTCCCCCATTACCTCTGGCTGGGCTGGCACTCTGGGAAAGCCCAAGACCCTCCGGTCTGGGGTGGTAGCCAGGAAGAACCAAGCCCTGCATTTGCCAAAGCCCCACACAGTGCTGGCACAGGGGAGCCTCTCCGCCTCTCGGCTAAGCTCTGGTGTAGCAGGGGATGAGGGGAAGTGATTTGCAACCTGTTCACACCCTGGACTTGCAGACTCAACAGCAGTCCCATGGGCAGGGGCTTAGCACCCTCTTCACCCGCACTCCCTCTCCTCCCTCCACCAGCCCTGGGCCCTGCCCCGAGGGAGCGTAGGGCTGCTCCATCCCCTAGGCTGAGTCACCTCTCTGGCCAGGTTGCAGAAGCCCCTGCAGTCAGGTTCCCTGGGCCCTGGCGCACAATGCGTCCTTAGCGCTTAACTCCTTCCTGCCCACGCTGTAGCCAGAGGACAGGAGGCAGCTGGATTATGAGCAGCAGCAACCTGGAGGTGTTAGCTGCCTCCCTTTGGCACTGTGTGGACAGGATGGGACAAGCTGCTTCCAACCATGGGGGAGCAGTTGGGGGTGGGGGTGGGGAGAAGAGCTCTGTAAAGACAGAGGCCAGGTCATCCCTTCCCACTCCCAGCTCCTCCCCTGCAGCTGGAAGCAGCTCCCATCCTTTCCCTCCCACATGGTGCCAAATGGCTGCTGCTGGCCACATTCTGGTGTGAACCCTGGCAGAAATCAGGGAAGGGGGGCATGTGACCCTGCATGTCCCTCCATCCCATGTGTTGCCTCAGGAAGATATGGTACCAGGAGAGGCAGGTCTGTCCTGGGGGCCCAGCCAGGCACGAAGGATGGAGAGTGCTGGGTAGGGAGGATCAGATTGTTTGATCACACCTCCCCCATGTGAGAGAGGTGTGTGTGTCACCCCTCCCTGTGTGAACCCTAAAGCCTTAAAGATAAATAAAAAGAAATACTGTGTAGTTGGATTCTGTTTAACAGGGGATCAGTCAATTTGATGTTAATTTGACATTTGTATGATTGCTGTTTTACTCACTTGAATACGAGTAATTTTACCAGGTGTCCCATATTCAGCGTAGGGAAATATGGCCACTTCCTGGAGCAGCACACAGAGGGGGCAGCATGTGGTGGCTCCCAGTCAGCACCGTAGCCAGGCTAAGGCAGGCTCTGCCCCCGCAGCATCCCTAGGCCGCAGTTTCTGGCCCATGGGAGCTGCAGAGTTGGCGCTTGGGTAGCACAGAGAACAACTACCAAGTGGGGTTCCATAGCCAGCTGGGTGTCTACAAAAGGGAGCTCTTCTCCCCCCCCCTCCGATTTATCACACTAGTCTTGTGCGTAACTTGTTTTAAAACTGAGGTTTTATGCTTAACCTTAATTTTGACAGGGAATTTAGATTGGGAAAGAGGGTTAAATCTGATGTAATCCTAAAACTACAGTCCAGTGTAATATTGAGGAATAATAAAATCTTACGGAGCTAAATTCACCCCAGGTGTACTCCATCAATGTAACTGAGGAATCAGTGGAATCCGTTGGCATTCATAACTACAATAAAACACTGTAGTAGTGAGCTGTGAGGTCAGGAATGCCTGATGCGCACACACATCAACACTGGAAACGGATGCCCAGGCCTGGAAAGCGCATGCAGTGCAGAGAATTTTAACCATTTAGCCCATGAGAAGATGGCAGTATAGTTTCAGAATTGGGATCTGTAAAGATTTTTTTTTTTTTTCCCCTTGAGAGGGAAATTTTGGGAGCCTTCACGGACCTTTCAGGCAGCAATATGTTAGATTTTTGGGGACCCTACTGATGCCCATTGTGACTGTCTCTTTTTGTTCTTGCCCTCTATATCTCCCCCCAAAATTCTTCTGTCACGCATATTCTAGGCCCCAGGCCTGCAGGCAGGGGTGGTTCCCAATACCTTCAGGAGGAGTATTGTCTGAGTAAGAGCTTCAGTGGCCTGTAGCACCTGAGATCCCCATGAGTTCTTTGAGAGCAGATGACACTGGGATTGCCTGCTGAGCGGCTTTTAGCTCTACTCACACTTCCTTGGGTCATTACTTCACTGTGCTGGTCACTCTTCAGTCCACTTTGTTCTTTCCCCTGCCCCCCACCCTTCACCTTGTGATCGTGACCTTCTCCTCGCTCTCTGTTTCACTCACCCTGCTCATCAAGTTGATGCAATTCCAGTTTGAGCTAGAGAAATGCATTGCTTTAACAATAGTCAGGATGCAGGGAGAAAATATCCACTCCCCCCTTAAACTTGTTGCAATTCTGTTTCGTATCAGGGAGGATATGTATTGTATTAAGCAGGAGGTTTTGCTCACTCCCAAAGGCATTTATTTATTTAGGCCAGTCTTTTATATTTGATATTGTACTCTGCTGCCAGAGACTTCAAAGCACTGGAGAACACTGAAAGTCATATCTTTGTTTTGTCCTTTATGCTGCACAATAATTTTCATAACAGAAAACTGAAAGAAAGAATCACAGGCTGGTTAGGCCCCAGAGATTTTTGTGGGAATGTTCTTCACATAAGAAGAAAAGTTCTCTTTAATTGTTAACTCTTCAGGATGTCAACAGATTGCTGGAGGGACCTAGGTCACTGTGCAGCTGTGCCATACAATTCCTCATGCCTGTAACCTCACCACTTCCATGCATCTCCGCTCCTGTCCTCGTCAGCATCTGACTTGTGCAGAAGAGTCAATGGGAGAGACGCAAAGGAGTCAGTTACAAAAAGGAGAAATGCTACAAAATAAGTTGCGTTCAAAGTTCTTACCAAGCAACATGAAAAATCCTCAGAAACCAGAATATTTAAAGCTCCCAGCATCAACTGACAGCAAAGAACAATATTAATAGAAAGTTGCAAAATATTTTTTCCACAGGAAAAGCCTTTGCAATGTGACGTAAAACTTTCCACAGTTTTCAGACAGCTCTGGTAATTTCTAACAGGACTCTTCTGTTTCATGCAATTGTGGTCTGGAATGTTATGTGGCAGGAGGATTTTAAAGCTGTGGTTTGCAGACACTAGGGCATTAAAAGAATCCTGTGCAAACAACATAACAGCTGCTTGTGTGTTTCTGAGGCAGAACTGTTTCTTTCTTAAACCAGTAAATTTCTATTGTCTTTCAATGGCTCTGTCAAAAGGGACACTAATCCCTTTCTTTTTGTGACACTTGCAAGTCTGCATTCAGCTGTTTCAACTTCTGGTCTCGTTGGCATCTGCAGTTGTATACCCCTTTCCCCACTGGACTTTACTTCCCCTCCCTTTAAAGGCTAGTCCCAGTTTGGACACTGACTTGTGTCCTGAGCAGGTCCCTTAATCTTGCTTTGCCTCCATTTTATAACCAAGTAACTTGATAGGGGTTCCTTTGAGGCTAAATTAATCTTCTGCAGAGTGCTTTGAGCTCCTCAGATGAAGGTATTCTATACGGGTAAATTATTATTTATTTTTTCTCATTGTGCCTCTTTGGGGGTGAATACAGCAACAACTGCAATATGTGTTAGCAATAGATTAATCTGTGCACAGCAAAGTAAATAGGCATAAGGCAGTTCAAATCCTGATTAAATAAGATACTCGCTATGTATAGGAACATAAGAATGGCCATACTGGGTCAGACCAAAGGTCCATCTAGCCCAGTATCCTGTCTACCGACAGTGGCCAATGCCAGGTGCCCCAGAGGGAGTGGACCTAACAGGCAATGATCAAGTGATCTCTCTCCCGCCATCCATCTCCACCCTCTGACAAACAGAGTTTAGAGGCACCATTCCTTACCCATCCTGGCTAACAGCTGTTAATGGACTTAACCTCCATGAATTTATCCAGTTCTCTTTTAAACCCTGTTATAGTCTTAGTCTTCACAACCTTCTCAGGCAAGGAGTTCCACAGGTTGACTCTGCACTGTGTGAAGAAGAGCTTCCTTTTATTTGTTTTAAACCTGCTGCCCATTAATTTCATTTGGTGGCCCCTAGTTCTTATAATATGGGAACAAGTAAATAACTTTTCCTTATCCACTTTCTCCACACCACTCATGATTTTATAGACCTCTGTCATATCCCCCCTTGGAAAAGAGGAGACTAAGCTGAAAAGTCCTAGCCCCTTTAATTTCTCCTCATATGAGACCCATTCCAAACCCCTAATCATTTTAGTTGCCCTCTTCTGAACTTTTTCTAATGCCAGTATCTCTCTATATGTAGTCTATATTCTTGTAACTGCCATCTTTATACACACTCTGTTAGTTATGTCTGATTCCAAAAAAGGGTTGACATAGGTACCAGTGCAAAAATTCATATCTATCAAACCAAACATGAAAAGGGAGGTTCACCTACTGACAGGGTGATTTTTTTTTTTTTGGATGGTTTTGCTATGACCTTTATCCAGCTGTGACCACTGTATCACATATTTCATTTCCTGATGTATCACCTCCTCAGAAACTCTTTGAAATATGCCAGTGCTTAAAGCCGCTTATGGTAAAGCGATGTCCTAAGATGCAATTTCAGCCTTGGAAGTTAATGGACAAAGGTTGGAAAAGGGGAAGAGATGAAGGTAATTCATCCATGGGGTTGGACTAGATGACCTCCTGAGGTCCCTTCCAACCTTGATAGTCTATGATTCTACTGGGAATTCTATTATATTTTGATAAATCTTTCGTACTGAAAGTTTTCTTTCTATGGAATAATTCCTGTTCCCATTGCAATCAATGGCAAAATTCCTGTTAACTTCAATGAAACTAAGGGCCCTGGGAAAGATCACAGGTGCAGAGGAGCACATAATTCAGACAGAACCATCCCTTAGGGGAGGATCTACTAATGGTGATTTTCTGTCTCCTAGTAAGGAGGAGAGGTTGGAAAATGATAAAATACAGGTAGGATCTAATGAGAAATGAAAAAAAGTCCCATTCAATTACATCATGTCACTTTTTTTATCTGTCTCCCATTACAAGTTTTTAAAGTGCATATATACCAAAGCTAGAAGTCTAAATAATAAAATGAGTGAACCAAAGGATATTGCTATAATAGGCATCACAGAAACTTGGTATAATGAGGATAATCAATGGGACACAGTAATAGCAAGGTACAAAATACATCAGGACAGAACAGATTGTGCTGGTGGGGGAGTGGCACTATATGTAGGGAAAGAAAGCATAGAATCAAATGAAGTAAGAATCCTAAATGAATCAAACTGTACCACAGAATCTCTATGGATAGTAATTCCAAGCTTGAATAATAAGAATATAGCAGTAGGAATATATTACCAGCCACCTGACCAGGATGGTGATAGTGACTGTGAAATGATCAGGGAGATTAGAGAGGCTCAGGGAGATTAAAAAATTCAGTAATAAAGAGGGATTTCAGCTATCCCCATAGTGATCGGGTACATGTCACCTCAGGATGGGATACAGAGAAAAAGTTCCTTGATGCCTTAAATGACTGCTTCTTGGAGCAGCTAGTCCTGGAACCCCCAAGAGGAGAGGCAATTCTTGATTTAGTCCTAAGTGGAGCATGGTATCAGTTCCAGGAGGTGAATATAGCTGGACCGCTTGGTAACAGTGACCATCATATAATTAAATTTAACATCCTCCTGGTGAGGAAAACACCACAGCCACCCAACACTGTAACATTTAATTTCAGAAAGGGGAACTACAGAAAAATGAGGTTAGTAAAACAGAAATTAAAAGGTACAGTGCAAAAAGTGAAATCCATGCAATGTGCTTGGAAGCTCTTTAAAGACACCATAATAGAGGTTCAATTTAAATATCTACCCCAAATTAAAAAACAGTAATGGAACCAAAAAAGTGCCACTGTGGCTAAACAACAAAGTCAAAGAAGCAATGAGAGGCAAAAAGGCATCCTTTTTAAAAAGTGGAAGTTAAATCCTATTGAGGAAAATAGAAAGGAGTGTAAACTCTGGCAAATGAAATATAAAAATATAATTCGGAAGGCCAAAAAAGAATTTGAAGAACAGCTAGCCAAAGACTCAAAAAAATAATAGCAAAATTAAGTATATCAGATGCAGGAAGCCTGCTAAACAACCAGTGAGGCCACTGGACGATCGAGATCCTAAAGGAGCACTCAAGGACGATAAGGACATTGCAGAGAAACTAAATTAATTCTTTGCATCAGTCTCCATGGTTGAGGATGTGAGGGAGATTCCCAAACCTGAGCCATTCTTTTTAGGTGACAAATCTGAGGAACTATCTCAGAATGAGGTGTCATTAGAGGAGGTTTTGGAACAAATCAATAAACTAAACAGTAATAAGTCACTGGGATCAGATGGGATTCACCCAAGAGTTCTGAAGGAACTCAGATGTGAAATTGCAGGACTATTAAATGTAGTCTGTAACCCATCATTTCAATCAGCTTCTGTACCAGATGACTGGAGGGTAGCTAATGTGATGCCAATTTTTTAAAAGGGCTCCAGAGGTTACCCTGGCAGTTAGAGGTCAGTAAGCCTGACTTCAGTACTAGGCAAACTGGTTGAAACTATAGTAAAGAACAAAATTGTCAGACACATAGATGAACATAATTTGTTGGAGAAGAGTCAAAATGGTTTTTGTAAATGGAAATCATGCCTCAGCAATCTATTAGATTTCTTTGACAGGGTCAACAAGCATGTGGAGAAGGGGGATACGGTGGCTATAGTGTACTTAGATTTTCAGGAAGCAGTTATGAGATAAGAGGGCAAGTCCTCTTATGGATTGGTAACTGGTTCAAAGATAAAAAACAAAGGGTAGGAATAAATGGTCAGCTCTCAGAATGGTGAGAGGTTAATAGTGGTGTCCCCTAGAGGTCTGTACTGGGACCAGTCCTATTCAACATATTCCTAAATGATCTGGAAAAAGGGGCAAACAGTGAGGTGGCCAAATTTTCAGATGATACAAAACTACTCAAGATACTTATGTCCCAGGCAGACTGCAAAGAGCTACAAAAGGATCTCACAAAACTGGGTGACTGGGCAAGAAAATGGCAGATGAAATTCAATGTTGATAAATGCAAAGTAATGCACATTGGAAAACATAATCCCAACTATATGTATAAAACGATGGGGTCTAAATTAGCTATTACCACTCAACAAAGAGATTTTTGGCATTATTGTGGATAGTTCTCTGAAAACATCCACTCAATGTGCAGCAACGGTCAAAAAAGCGAACAGAATGTTGGTAATCATTGAGAAAGGGATAGATAATAAGACAGAAAATATATTGCCTCTATATAAATCCATGGTATGCCAACATCTTGAATACTGTGAGCAGATGTGGTTGCCCCATCTCAAAAAAGATATTTTGGAACTTGAAAAAGTTCAGAAAAGGCCAATAACAAAATGATTATGGGTATGGAATGGCTTCCATATGAGGAGAGATTAATAAGACTGGGACTTTTCAGCTTGGAAAAAAGATGACTAAGCGAGGATATAATTGAAGTCTATAAAATCATGACTGGTGTGGAGAAAGTAAATAAGGAAGTGTTATTTACTCCTTCTCATAATACATGAAGTAGGGGTCACCAAATGAAATTAACAGGCAGCAGATTTAAAACAATCAAAAGGAAGAGGAGAGCAGGGGATTGGGGTGCAGGAGCAGGGGGTGAAGTATCCAGCTGGGGGTGCAAGAGGGGTCTCCAGGCTGGGGTGCAGGCTGCGGATGGGGCCAGAAATGAGGCATTTGGGTAAGGGAGAGGGTTCTGGGTTGGGGCAGGGGTGGTGTGGGGGGAGGTGAGGACTCTGGCTGGGGGTGCAGGTCTGGGGTGAGGCCAGAGGTTTGTGGTGCAAGAGGGGTCTTGGGATGTGGGAGGAGGTTCAGCGCGTGGGGTCCTGGCAGTGCTTACTACAGCTCCCAGGAAGCAGCTGCCAGGTCCCTGCAGCCCCATAGTGCATGGGTGGGCTGGTGAGGCTCTGCGTACCTGCAAGTACCGCCCCCGTAGCTCCCATTGGTCACAGTTCCTGGCCAATGGAAGCTGCAGAGCTGGCACTAGATGTGCGGGACAGCATGCAGAGCCTCTGTGGCTGCCCATGAGCCTAGGGGCTGCAAGGACCTAGTGGCCACTTCCGGGAGCTGGACAGCAGTAGGGCAGGCACAGAGCCTGTTTTAGCCCCGAGCTGTCACCTCAGTGCTGACCGGAGCCACCAAGGACCCTTTTCGACCATGCATTCTGGTTGAAAACCTTATGCCTGGCAACCCTACACCCCAACCCATCTCCTTATTATAGATTAGCTCAACAGAGGCTGGATGGGGAGAGGGTAGCCCTGCAGCAGGATGGCGTCATAGAATAACTCCTCCCTGTGGCTAGACTAAGCCCAGCTCCCTGTGTGAGAGCAGGGGAATCCAATCCAGTGAGCAAAGATGGCTGGGCTTCACTTGGGTCTAGAAAGGGCTATTGGTAGGCAGGCGGAGGAGGAAGGCCGGAGATAGGCAGGGGCGGCTGAGTCCAGGCACCAGCACGGGGGGGCAGCAGTCAGCAGTGGCAGCTCCAGGCACCAAGCGGTCCAAGCCGCAGGGGGTGCCCTGCCGGTCCCTGCGAGGGCGGCAGTCAGGCAGCCTTTGGCGGCTTGCCTGCGGGAGGTCCACAGCTCCCACGGATTCAGAGGCAATTCGGCGGTGGGTACGCCAAAGCTGCGGGACTGGTGGGCCTCCCACAGGCAAGCTACCGAAGGCAGACTGCCTGCTGTGCTTGGGATGGCAAAAAAGCTAGAGCTGCCCCTGGCAGTCAGGCAGCCTTCGTGAGGTCTGCCATTCCCGTGGCTTTGGCAGCAATGCGGCAGTGGATGCTGAAGGAGCGGGACCGGCAGATCACCCACAGAAATGCCATCGAATCACCATGACCAGCAGACCGCCCCCAGGCATGCCGCCAAAGGCCGCCTGACTGCCGTGCTTGGGGTGACAAAATGCACAGAGCTGCCCCTGGAGGCAGGCTATGCCCTGGGGAGGGAAAGCCACACAGCAGTGGAACTAGCTGCTGGGGTGGGTCCCTGGAGCAAGAGGCTCAAGGAAGCAGCCCTGCTGCTGCTGCTCTAGCAAGGGAGCATAGCTTACTGAGGTTGGGAAGCTGCCAGGAGCTACTGTGCCAGAGAACCCTGGGGACAAGGACAGAGTTAAGACTGTTTTCTGTTGGTCTGATAATCTCAGTTAAAGAAATAAAGCTCCTTCATTGAGGCTGGGTGTGGCAGCACATGCTTCGGAGCTGAGGAGCAGCACACCTGGTAACAGAGGATTGGCCAGGTTCCTATGTGCGACCGCCATCCAGCCATGTTTAGTGATTGTTCCTGAAGTGTGTGACACAGGCTGAACGCAGACCCATGCTCTTTGCGAAGTACTGTTGCAGCTTGGGTCAAACACTTTACAAAGTACTAATGCTCCCCCCTGACCAGTGGCACTGTAATATGCTACTGCTGCTATGGCAGTATCTGCTTTGGGCGGCAGACAGAGAGATGTAGAAAACAGAATTAAGTGAGCAGATATGAGTTTAATATAAGCAGTGATTTACAGTAAGTGATAAATAAAAAAGAGGGCTCTAATTCCATTGATCCCACAAACGGGTCTCTTCACCCCCCCAATACTTCTGCTCTAGAAAATAAGCAAGTTGATCATTCAGCCTCCTGTACAGATGCGGTTCTTTGTGATTCCAGTCGCCCTCTCTCCCTAATTTGTATGCTCATGAACTCACCTGCACAAAGACTGTGTTTCTACTATTAGCCATGTTACAAGTCTTTACCTTTTCTCACCTCTGAGCCTGGCCCTGCTGTTCACCATGTTCATTGCTGACACCGGAAATTGTCATGTTGTATGCCCTTGCTGTGTGCCAGGAGAAAAGTAGACTTGGAATAAAGATACTGTTCCTGATGCATTGAGTCATCTTGAGCAAGTCACTGAGCTTGTCAGCACCTCAATTTCCCTTTCTGTAATATGTGGGTAATAACTCCCTTCATTAGGTACTTTGGCATATTTGGATGAAAGGTCCTATGCATGGTTAGTGCAAATACTGTTATTGCATCCCAGCCCCAATGGCACCAGACTTCCTGCACAAATGTTCCCTAAGGTGCCCAATGCATTGTTTTTTCAGATTAGCCACATTTTCTTGGAGAACTGTCACCTCCAAAAAGGTTCATTGAATACACGACCTGTAGAAAGGTTCCATTCTATGGCTACTGTTCAAACCCCTTTCTCATCCCAAGTCAACCTTCCCGTATCCCCAATCTTCCTTTTTAAAAAAAATTACTTTAAATGTATTTTCTTTTGAACGTCGCCTGTGTTATGTTACCCTTTTGAAGTGTTAGGATTTTTAATCCATGTGTGCATGCATGCACAGTAATTTCAATATACAGCAATTATTATACCTGCCTACAGCAATTTTGTTCATGTTATGTTTTAACTGAGGAACTGTAGTGTAGGCAGTAGTTTGTGCTGACTTGGTAAAGTCAAAACTCTTAAATTTCTTGGGTGCTTGGAATAAAGGCATCCTCAAAAAAAGCAACGTGTGAGAAGACTATCAGCTGATGGTTTCACAACCCCCTTCCTGCAATCAGAAGAGCTGAGCCCAGCATGTTTTTGTGCACTAGCTACAACAATTTAGAAAAATAGGCGACACCTGGGAAACAAAACATTCGAAAGATGAAGGGCAACCCCTTTCAGAACTGATGAGATAATCGAAGTGCAAAAGAGAGAAGATGGTAACAAGAGAGACAGTCAAAGAGCTGAGCCTGTAATTTCATTCATGGGAATGGGAGGTCTGCTTTTCTTGGGTAGTAGTACTGGCTAGGTGATGTTCTTGTTCCCAGATAGTTGAACATGTATCTCTGAATGTCACACTTGTTTGAATGTGTCTGTTAGGAAGTGGAGGGTGGACAATCACAGACAACAGCATTAAAAAGAAATTATTTTGTACTTTGTACCTGTTTGCTTGCACAAAGGCAGCTGCATTTGCACCCAGACACAGCTTGTTGCACCAGGAAGAGAAGAGTGCAATATCTTTACTCTAATTAGATCAGGATGTGAAACTCATTTCTTTGAATGCTATTTGAATACATTTTTTATTATGATTAATTGGCCGGGTCTACAAAGTTAGACCCACATATTCTCCTCCCACTAATAGCAGTGGGATGTTTTTACAAAGATCAAGGCTAGAATATGGCCTTTATATAGTAATTAAACTTTTTAGGCCTAAATTGTCAAAAATGGACGCTTAAAGTTGGGCTCCAAAATCCACGTCGGCACCTAAATGAAAGTACCCTGACTTCTGGAGCTTCTGAGCTCTTCCTACTGACTTCAACAACTAATCTTTTCAGGGCCCAGCACATGGTAGGTACAGCTAGAATACAAATAACCAGATAGACATAGAATCTCCTATATGCGACTTTCCCTTTTTCTCCACCTGTGTGTCTATGCAGTTTGCTTTGTTTTTTTACAGGTCTTTAGGGTCTCTTGGTATGAAAATAACTATAAGAATGCAAGAGATTCTCATTGTTAATTTTTGAGGCACCTAGCAAAGGGTAAATTGGAAAGCTTTTGCTGGATCCAATCCACAACTTTTAGCTTCTCTCTCAAAAAAACAAAAACAAACCCCAAAACAACTTACATTTACCCCCCCTGCACCCACAATGGGTCACTTGGTAAAACTTCTGGTAAATCACCCATTTGAATCAGCTCCGATTCTCTAACAGACATAATAATTCAACATTTGTACAAATATTTTGACATTAATGCAGCTAACATTGCAGTAGGTCATAAGCATGGCTGGAATAAATGCACACAGGAAGGGAAATTAAAAAAAATGCTGTGATAAAGAATGTAAAATTGAGGAAAACTATTTATAAAGTGAGGTTTCTCTGGAAGCTTGTTCTTAAGAAATGTAATAGATACAATACTTATTAGTTATTGAAGCCTAGATATTTGCAGATGGGCTCTGTGTGACTAGTATGATTCATGCTGTTTCTGGGAAGTGAGGCTGAATAGTAAGTTAGAGTGGGCAGCAGAACAGAGATTCCTCCTTGGAAGGTTCCTTTTTCAGTTGAGTATCAGAGGGGTAGCTGTGTTAGTCTGGATCTGTAAAAGCAGCAGAGAATCCTGTGGCACCTTATAGACTAACAGACCTTTTGGAGCGTGAGCTTTCATGGGTGAATACCCACTTCGTCAGACGCAGGTAGTGGAAATTTCCAGGGGTAGGTATATATAT
>NC_133776.1:524888-603309 GCF_003597395.2 Chelonoidis abingdonii | reverse complement strand
TGCAAATTTGACACCATCAGCTCTGGACTAAACAAAGACTGTGAATGGCTTGCCAATTACAGAACCAGTTTCTCCTCCCTTGGTTTTCACACCTCTACGGCTAGAACAGGGCCCCATCCTCCCTGATTGAACTAACCTCGTTATCTCTAGCTTGCTTTTCAGTTGAAGAATTTGTTTGTCCCTAAAAAGCCCTTGAATTGATCTGATCTGCACCATGGAAATCCGCATATTGGCTTTAAGAAACGAGCATTCCTCTTTCATTTAAATGTGCTTATAAAACCTCTTTATTATAAGCACTGGAAAATTTGTCATTAGTTTAGAGAGGAAGACCTGACCCCCTTTCCAGCCCTAGATTGCCACTGCTAAATATTCCAAACAAGTTTAGAATAACAGGCCACTTGGCTTGTTTTTAGAGTCTGGTATTTCTGTAGTAATAGTTAATCTCTCCACAACTGGGGTTACACATGTAAAAGAGGAGCCCTGGAAGCAGAGCTCTAGCTTGGTGTCTGTATAGTTTTTTTCACTTTTGTGCAAAGAATTTGACCCAGTCAGAGGGGTGGCGAGGAAAGCTACCAGCACATGATTAGACTATAAGGAGGACTCTGGGAGAAGTAAGCACACTGACTGAAAAGTTGTTTTAATTTGGAGAAGCCAGTGAAGCATCTAATCCCCGTCTCAGCTTCTTGTTGTTGTCTCTCTCTGATTGTACTGAACTCTTTCAGGCTGCAAACTCTGTTAGAACAACCCAGAGCTCAGACCTACCAGACGACCGATAATCCAACCAGCCCAATAGCCTCCCTCAGCTGCTGTGGCTCCTGTCTAATGCTCCAGAGGAAAGCAAAGCCCCCACCCTCAGAGTGAACCTCACCAATTGGGCTTTGTATGGAAGGCAAAAGGAATTCCTCCCTGTCTCACAGACATGCTCCATGGACAGCTAATGCCCTCAGGCATGAGATTCTATTTCCCTGCCCTGGCTTTTACAGCTACTACTGCTATTTGCATAACATGGCATTAAATTCCCCTGCCTCTTTTAGATGCAGAGGCAGGGTTAGAGTCTCTGATCTTCTGTGTGTGTGTGAATTACTCAGACTGACAATGATGTTTTCAGGAGCTGTTTGACTAGAATCCAGCCAAAGTTAGGATCAGCCCTGATCAGCAAGTGTCCACGGACTGAATCGGATGCAGCTCATGGAGCTCATTCAGCAATCGAGCTTTAGGCAGGAGACTGGGATTGGAATTCATGCACCCCAACCTGCAAGCAGCCAAACAGATCTGCATAGATGGTGTCTGAGCTTTCCGTCCACAGCTCCCCAGAGCTACCTGTGCAGTTCTTACCAGGGCCGGACTGGCTCCGAAGGCCATCTACCCCAGCCAGAGCCAGGTTGGGGACAGTGCCATGTGCGGAGCCAGCACAGATTCAGGGACCCTCCACGAGGCTGGGAGCCCAGGGACATGGGCTGCTCTTGGACGTGGGCCCCTCACACCACAGGCAGGTGGAGGGTCTGCATGGCTCCCACAGCTGCCCGGGCTCCACGCTGGCCTGACCAGGGTGTGCAGCATCGGGGCAATGAGGATGGGAAGGGGGCGGGGTCCACTATGGAGAAAAGTGGACAGGCTATGCCTGTCCATTTTCAAAAAGTGGGAGGGTCCTGGCCCTTTGGTCCCCGCTGTTCCGGCACCACCATTCCCATCCCTTTCTTGGTTCCAGTAGCTGCACATCAGTCTCCTCTGCAAAGCACACAGAGTGTAGAGGGCATCCTTATGCCTCACTCTAGGTAGCATCTTTACCCAAACTTCCACTCACACAGCTCCACTACTGCGTTTAATCCCAGAGCCACCAAAGGATTTGAGCACCTAAACACCAGATTAAGACACCTAAATCTCAGTTTTCGCTTCTAGTGCGATCCACAACCCCCCCATGCAGCTGTGGTCTTGCCGTGTAGGTGCCTAAATTCACTCAGCATTTAGATGGCCCAGCCAGCCTGGGCCAGGGCAGAGCACAGCACCAGGAACTGCAGGACTAGGAGAGGACCTGGAAGCGGAGCATGGGTGGGGTCATGCCAGGCTGTTTGGGGAGGCCCAGCCTATGATCCCTGATGCCTTGCTTAGGACACACCCCTGTAGTCAGCATCTTCTATTGGCTAGCTTAGACAGATCCCTGCCTAGCATGCAGGCTTTTTTGGATCTCATTCTTACATATCTGTCTTTCCCCTTCCATTGTATAGGGAGTTTAGGCACCTGACTTACTTTGGTGGACCACAATGTTGTTCCTGTGATTTCCCCACCCCCCCTCTAAAAATTAGGTGCTGTGATGCTCAGCATTGCAACACCTAAGTCTGTTTGTGGATCCCACCCTAAGTGATTATATACACAGATTTTTAGGTAGAGATGTGACAGAGGCCTCATTGATTAAAACTAGATGGGACAAGCCATTAGGAAATATGTTTAAAATCTTGCATCAGCCACAGGTGGGAGAGGCTGTCTGGCCTGTTGAGGCTTTGGTTACTGTGATATGTTATCAAGCACTGAAACACGTCAGTCACAGCACAGGATGATCTCACTCAAAGAGATGCAGAGATCTCCTGCATCATAGGCCACAGATTTCACCCAGTCATTGCTGCCTCTAATTTAATAGCTTGTGGCTCAACCACAAGCTATCTTTTAGGCAGATATCCAATTTTGATTTAAAGACTCGAAGTAATGGAGACTTCATCCTGTCTCTTGGGAGGCTGGTACACTGGTTAATGACCCTCACTTAATCAAGCACTTCTTACTTCATTTGAACTTTGTTGACTTCCTCTTCCAGTAGAGTTTTGTCTTGACTTCAGAGGGAGCAGCAGCAGGTCCACAGTCTCATCAGGGAATTCATGCCAGACCAAGGAGAGTAATAGATGGCCAGTGCTCACACCAAACATAACCATTACCATATGATGGGGTGTACCTGGCCGCTCCAGCTCTCTATAATGGACCACACAATCCTCCTACACATGGCCCTGGGAAGCAGCAATGTGAGTGGAATGGAGCAGTGAAGGTGGCTCCTGCAGGCCTGCCTAGAGAGGGCCCTCTGGAGCAGTCATTTTGGAATCTACAGAAACCTGGTCCTTCTACAGCTAATGGGACTAGCAATAGGCAATTAGGAGTCTGCTGTCCCAGATAAAAGGAGCTACCTGACTTTTAGCATTTCAGTTGCTGGCTGGGACCAGTGGAGTGAAGAAGGGTGATCCTGTCTGGCCGAAGGAGTCCAATAATCAGACAGTTATGGCTCGCTGACCTTACATAGCCAGGAGTGCAGAGAACCAAGAATCTGAGGATGTTGATCCTGAGATAAGGCTGGAGATAAAAGGACCTGGTGAGAAGAGGCCCAGAGAAATAGCAGCTGTGGATTGAAGTTGAGCATTATGTGGCTGCTGTGTATAGAGTATCTGAGTTGGAACCTGGACTAGTGGGCAGGCCAGGGTTCCTGTAACCACCACAGGTAAAAAGTGGCATAAACCCCAAATGGCGACAGGCCTTATTTGGGAGCCTGAACAAAGTGCTGCATTTCAAGAGCCAGAGCTGGGCTGAAGACCCTAGCGAGGCCAAGGGACTCTAACATCCTGGAAGGGGTTTATTTGGACTTTGTGAGTTGGCCAGAGGAGGTCCAAGCCACTGAAGACCTGTCAAGGTTGGCCAGCAGCCATCAGGGAGCACCAGGTGTGATGAAAGGATTGCAATACCTCACCCAGCCAGTCAGTGGCACCTGAGGTGAGTATCCCTTTACACCTGTATGTTTCCTAACAAAACCTGATGACCCAAGCCCACACCAGAGTTTAGAATTTTGCTTGTTAAATGGTCACCATGGCCTAACTTCAAAGTAATAGTCTGATACATCTCTACCAGGAAGCTTTCTCTGATATCCAGCCTATGTGTTCTTTCTCTATTATCTCATTGCTCCTTTTGACCTCCCTAAATAATTCCTTTAATTCCTAGAATCCTTATACACTTCATGGGAGGGAAGGAAATGATGAGACCCCAACTGAGGATTTAATGGTGGAAAAGGCAGAATGATGGTGCAGTGAGCCTACAGTATGCCTTTTACTACTGTTCATAGCAGTGGATGAGAAAATCAGAGGTCGGGGGGGGTACCAGCAATTAAGATTCATATACATTTTAATTCAATTAACAGTGCCTGGGTGACATCCAGTCACCTCAGTCATCAAAGGGCAACCTTACTGAAGATTAGCAAAAGAAAAATGTATTAAGGAATCTACAGAGACTGAACAAGAGAAGTAGCCCAGAAGTGAGGAAAGAGCCTGTGCCAAGAGATTACATCTCTATGAATGAGCTGGATACTGAAAGGCTCCTGATTTTACAAAATGCAGGAAACTTGAGCCAGTATTGTATGAGCCAAAAGATACAAGACATATGAAGCTATGCTAGTTTCTTTAACTCAGGTTCCAGATTGTATACCAATCAGAACAAAATGCAATGATTAATGGCATAAATATTGCTCCTAACATATTGTAAAAAGATCTGATGGTATTCACCCAAGAGTTCTGTAGGAACTCAAATGTGAAATTGCAGGGCTACTAATGGTCACCTATAACCTATCATTTAAATCAGCTTCTGTACCAAATGACTGGAGGATAGCTAATGTGATGCCAATTTTTAAAAAGGGCTCCAGAGGTGACCCTGGCAACTACAGGCCAGTAAGCCTCACTTCAGTGCTGGGCAAATTGGTTGAAACTACCTTAAAGAACAAAATTGTCAGATGAATATAATTTGTTGAGAAATAGTCAACATGATTTTTGTAAAGGGAAATCATGCCTCACCAATCTACTAGACTTCTTGAGGGGGTCAACCATCATGCAGACAAAGGCGATCCAGTAGATACAGTGTATTTAGATTTTCAGAAAGCCTTTGACAAGGTCCCTCATCAAAGGCTCTTAAACAAAATAAGCAGTCATGGGATAAGAGGGAAGGTTCTCTCATGGATTGGTAACTGGTTAAAAGATAGGAAACAAAGGGTAGAAATAAATGGTCAGTTTTCAGAATGGAGAGGGTAACTAGACGTGTTCCCCAAGGGTCAGTCCTAGGACCAATCCTATTCAACTTATTCATAAATGATCTGGAGAAAGGGGTAAACAGCGAGGTGGCAAAGTTTGCAAATGATATTAAACTGCTCAAGATAGTTAAGACCAAAGCAGACTGCTGTGAAGAGCTACAAAAGGATCTCTCAAAACTGGGTGACTGGGCAACAAAATGGCAGATGAAATTCAATGTTGATAAATGCAAAGTAATGCACATTGGAAAACATAATCCCAACTATACATATAAATGATGGGTCTAAATTAGCTGTTACCACTCAAGAAAGAGATCTTGGAGTCATTGTGGATAGTTCTCTGAAAACATCCACTCAATGTGCAGTGGCAGTCAAAAAAGTGAACAGAATGTTGGGAATCATTAAGAAAGGGATAGATATAAGACAAAAATATCATATTGCCTCTATATAAATCCATGGTACATCCCACATCTTGAATACTGTGTGCAGATGTGGTCACCCCATCTCAAAAAAAAGTATATTGGAATTGGAAAAGGTTCAGAAAAGGGCAACAAAAATTATTAGGGTATGGAACGGCTTCCGTATGAGGAGAGATTAATAAAGACTGGGACTTTTCAGCTTGGAAAAGAGACATGACTAAGGGGATATGATTGAGGTCTATAAAATCATGACTGGTGTGGAGAAAGTAAATAAGGAAGTGTTATTTACTCTTTTCTCATAACACAAGAACTAGGGGCCACCAAATGAAATTAATAGGCAGCAAGGTTTAAAACAAACAAAAGGAAGTATTTTTTTTCACACAACACAGTCAACCTGTGGAACTCTTTTGCCAGAGGATGTTGTGAAAGGCCAAGACTATAACAGGGTTCAAAAAAGAACTAGATACATTCATGGGAGATAGGTCCATCAATGGCTATTAGCCAGGATGGGCAGGGATGGTGTCCCTAGTCTCTGTTTGCCAGAAGCTGGGATTGGGTGACAGAGCATGGATCACTTGATGATAACCTGTCTGTTCATTCCCTCTAGGGCACCTGGCATTGGCCACTGTCAGAGGACAGGATACTGGGCTTGATGGACCTTTGGTCTGACCCAGTATGGCAGTCTGTATGTTCATTCTGACCATTGCCTATGTTTGCTGATATTTTTACTTGAGTAGCAAAACTGAGTCATCCCACTACTGCAACTCGACTCTCCAGATTCCCCCTCCCCACAAGTTCTTTTTTTCTTCTCTCAACTGATAATGTGACAAATGACGCTGGCATGAGAAGGGAAATGGCTGCAGGACAGGGACTCACATAGGCCAACTTCTCCCTCTGAGCAGGAGCCATTCAGGTAGGCAGGCTTGCAATTTCTTTGGTTGAAGAGGAGCAGCAAGTGTCATTCTGGTTGTAGTTGGAGCAGGACCCTTGCCCTCATTCTGGAAACAAAGGAATGTGCCACATACAGATGGAGAGATACAGGCTAGGTAATAAGGGAGAAGGGCTGTGCCTTACTGGAAGCCTGGGGTATTTTAAATTGGAGAAGGCCAATTCATGAAGAACAGGTTATATGAGATTTCTTTATTTGAGATATATCAGCTCAAATTATATGGCTGAAATTAAAGCTATTACTGCACTACAGGAAATAGAGCAGAAATAGAGATGGATGCTATATTTGACTAGCAGGCAGTCCTTTCTTCCTTTAGAAGAAATCAGAACACTATCACCAATGCAATTCATAAGGAAGTTTGAAGGATCAGAGACTGAGGCAATACATTGACTTCAATGGATTCCATCACATGTTGCTCTATTCCAGAATGAGGTAGCTGATCTGGCCAAAACTGGAAGATTGGAAACGGAGGTAGGAATGAAAATAGTTGAGGATATTGATTTTCCTATCAAGGAAAATATCATCTTAAATAAATGGTCAAAAGATAAAAGGTCCTCTGATCAATATCAAAGCAGCTCCGAACTAACATCCACTCTCATGAGGCTGTGGTCAGAGCACTCTGAAGGAATTAAAGTCATTAGAGATGGGACCAAGCTACATCCACTCTGCAAGTTGTGTTGGGAGCAGGCTTTCCGACACCTGTGAATTAAATATTGTAAGGAAAGTGGTGCTCTTCAGATTTGACACCTTGGATCAAGCTTTTACAAAACACCTATAAGAGTTAGGTAATACAGCATGGCCAGAGGACAGCAGGAGAGGGTTAGAAGGGAACCTTATTCCCTGTAAGGAGAAGAAAGTTTGCTATAGATTAATTAGCGCACCTGAAGCCAATTAGAGCACCTGCAGTCAGCCACATGATAAAAACCCATGCTTCACTCAGACAGTGTGGGAGTAGGAGCAGAAAGGATTTGTGCTAGAGCAGAAAGAATTGGTGTTGAAGCAGAGGACAGTTTGGAGAAGTGCTGTGGTGGGCAAAGAAGTCCTAGACCCTAGGTAAGGGGCACCTGGCTTGTGCAAAGGGAGAGCTGGAAGCCTCCCACAAGCTGAAGGGCAGGAGAGAGAAGTAGCCCAGGGGAAGGAACTGCTAGTTCAAGTGGTTTACTGCTATCCCCTGGGCTGGGACCTGGAGTAGAGGTCCCTCCCAGGTCCTTCCCTCTCCACTCCTCTCTCTAGGACACTAGTGGGGCAATTAATATTCAAATTTAGGGGCAAGAAATGGTGCCCTGAGAGAGTGTGAGACCCATCATAATAGTGCTTGCAATTTGCCACAGTTGCTAAAGTAATTCTCAAACTTCATGGCCTGCAATGATTATTGGGGAGACAAGACAACATCTGGCCTAGTGAACAATGTGCTTTTTTTTTTTGGACCACTGAGTTGCTTCAGGGTATGGAAGAGCCATTGCTTTCCTCTCCAGTGCAATTCATTGTCTCTGTGCAGAATCTCCACAGGTAGTCCTTGAATGCACATAGGCTCTGTGGGCATCTCACACGCTGACAGTGAGATTTTCCTGACTGAGACAGGCAAAGAGACTCTCAGTTGCTGTTGGCTTCCAACCTATTAGCTTTAGCCTAAATTTAATAAGCCACAAGCCTCTGAATATCTGCTACCTCTTGAGTATAACTCCTATGCTGCTTTCTGCACAGCTAAATCATTATTCTGTTGCAGTTTTCCATTACTTGCCTTCTCTTGTCTATTATATAAACAAGATGTTCTCCAGTGATTTAAAAGGTTTCTGACTAGGTATATCACACTCTGGAATTGTCTGGGACCAGGAATGCCACATAAGCATTGCAATCACCCATGCTATGACATAGCCTTTGATTGACATGGGAATGCCACTGTTGGCCTGCAGAGGGAACTATGCCCAGATCTCCCCAGAAGTACAGGAGAACAAGACCTGAACAGACCTGAGGAGCAGCTGTATGTAGCTGGAAATCTTGTCTCTTTCACCAATGGAAGCTGGTCCAATAAAAGATATTACCTCACTCACCTTGTCTGTCAGAGAACAGCACACAGACCACTCTCTCTTGTTGGGAACACTAGCCCACATCTTTATTAGGAAGGAACATTTTTCCTCCTAAACCAGTTTTATCCCATATGTAATTAGGGGGAGTTTTTCAAAGACAGTTAGGCTCTAACTCTTAAGCTACAAAGATCTGATCCAGTTACAAACTTTGCCAAAGTTGGGAAAGTTCATATCGGGGATTTTTTGTTGTGGTCATTTCCATATACTGTAATTAACAGACTAGTATGTATGTGCACCACTGCAGTGTGTTTCATAGACCCTATTCTGCTGGTAGCCTTTGTCCTTTAGGTCAACTGGTAGGGGCCTGTGCTTTTGGAGCAGGAACACTGAAGTTTTATCTCCACTGTGCCCATAATGAGTGGCCATGATATGACACACAGACTGCCATAAAGTTGTAGGTGGATTTATTACACTATAATATGATGATGCTGACGGCAAAGAGGTTAAAATACTTCCAAAATCATCTTTGCTCAAAGGTTATATAATATGGCATCACAATTACTGACTCAAAATTGACTGCTGCAGAATGTCTTACACTATGACAATCGGATATACTATGCGCAGACTCCTGGAGGCTCTGGATTTGGTACCCGTACTCCAGATGCTAACTTGGCTTTCTGCTTTCTTTCTAGTATCAGAGAGGTAGACATGTTAGTTTGGATCTGTAAAAAGAAACAGTCCTGTGGCACCTTATAGACTAACAAATGTATTGGAGCGTGAGCTTTCATGGGTGAATACCCACTTCATGATGTATTCACCCACAAAAGCTCATGCTCCAATACATTTATTAGTCTATAAGGTGCCACAGGACTCTGTTGCTTTCTTTCTAGTTCATTACAATTTTCAGTCTCTCTCCCAAAGGTGACAGAATGTTTTATTTACAGCAAGCATTTGGGCATAGCGTATGGCCTATAAACTCTATCTACCATTTCTTTGGCACTAACCTATGTCGTGTGCTTGTGAGTCAGATTAGTGACTTTTACAACACAGTAGATTAATGGTTGTACGTGTTGTTTTGGATTTAGTAGTGAAGGGGCAGCATTTAACCTTTCAGCAATTTGCATGTGACCTAGTTTTTTTGCAGAGACCATGTTGTACGTACTGCGTCTGCAAAATGGAAATTGGATTTGGGGTTCAATTTATAATAATTATAATTCAGCAATTAAATCTACAGCATGGTTTTTATATATTTATAAGGACAGGTCCTAAAGTATTTGTGTTATAGTCCTACATTCATGCTCTCACGTAAGATGTTGGCAAATTAATAGGGCTACGAAATACATGTGATATATTTGGATCAGTGATTCTTCATTCATTAGTGTCCTTTTTACTTTAGTAGCCTCTGGGATAAAAGACATAATTTATGATGTGTTATCAAAACATTCTTCTTTCCTTTTTGTTTGCATTTTCACCTGTTCACGCAAAATGTGGGACTAACCGTGGGTGCTTGAGAGGTTGTTTTAAAAAAAGGAAAACAAACCAAAAAAAAAATCCTCACCACATTTTTTACTTTTTAACTGAGAATTTACAATTCCTACCCCCAGCCTTGGGCAATGGGCACAAGGGCTGTTCTATCTTGGTTCCAGGTTAGGATTCACTTTATCAAATGCTTATGCATGTATACGCACACACTGTATCCCCCCCAATTACTATGCAGGTGAAATGAATTTCACCAGCTTTCATTAATAACGCACTGAGAATTGTTCTTTTGAAAAGACAGAATCATAGAAATGTAAGGCTTGTCCTTACTTCAGTGGACATGGAGAGCAATAGATCACAGTTCTCTTTACAACAACCCTTTTCAGTTCTGAAAACTCTTATCAAGTCTCCCCTAAGTTGTCCTTTCCCTAGACTAAATGTGCCCAGTTTTTGAAGGCTGGAGACCAGAACTGGACACAAATATTCCAGTAGAGATTGCACTGGTGCTAAAAGCAGAGGTAATATAATCACACTATTCCTCTTTTTACACCCAAGGATTGCAGTAGCCCTTTTGGCCACATAGTGGTATTGGGAGTTTGTTCAGCTGATTTTCGACTGACTCCCTAGTCTTTTTTGGAGTCAATGATCCCCAGCATAGAATCTCCCAGGGATGTTCAGAGCATGGTTTTCCATACCTGCCCATCCTGGCTAGTAGCCATTGATGGACCTACGTTCCATGAATATATCTAGTTCTTTTTTGAACCCTGCAATAGTTTTGTTCTTCACAACAGCCCCTGGCAATGAGTTCTGCAGATTGACTGTGTGAAGTAGCATTTCCTTTTGTTTGTTTTAAACCTGCTGTCTATTAATTTCATTAGGTGACCTCTGGTTAGTGTGTTATGTGGAAGAGTAAACAATGTTTCCTTATTCACTTTCTCCACACCAGTCAAGATTTTATAGACCTATCATGCCCCCTCTTAGCTGTCTCTTTTGCAAGCTGAAAGGTCCCAGTTTTTTAATCTCTTCTTATATGGAAGCTGTTCCATATCATTAATCTTTTTTGTTGCCCTTCTCTCTACTTTTTCCAATTCTAAAGTATATCTCTTTTGAGATGAGGCAAACAGAGCTGCATGCTGTAATCAAGATGCAGATGTACCAGGGATTTCTATAGAGGCATTATGATCTTTTCCATCCTATCTATCCCTTTTCTAACTGTTCCTAATTCTCTTAGCTTTTTTGACTGCTGCTGCACATTGAATGGATGTTTTCAGAGAACATAAGAACGGCTGTACCGGGTCAGATCAAAGGTCCATCTAGCCCAGTATCCTGTCTACTGACAGTGGCCAATGCCAGGTGCCCCAGAGGGAGTGAACCTAACAGGCAATGATCAAGTGATCTGTCTCCTGCCATCCATCTCCATCCTCTGACAAACAGAGGCTAAGGACACCATTCCTTACCCATCCTGGCTAATAGCCATAAATGGACTTAACCTCCATGAATTTATCCAGTTCTCTTTTAAACGCTGTTATAGTCTTAGCCTTCACAACCTCCTCAGGTAAGGAGTTCCACAAGTTGACTGTGCGCTGCGTGAAGAACCATCCACAATGACTTTCTTGAGTGGTAACAGCTAATTTAAAACACATAATTTTGTATGTATAGTTGGGATTATGTTTTCCAAAGTCATTACTTTGCATTTATCAACACTAAATTTCATCTGCCTTTTTGTTGCCAAGTCGTGAAATGTGCAGCCTGATCTTGCAGAATGGAGGTCTCCAATAAGTGCCCATCCCTGTGGATGATTGTCAAAACCAAATCTGAATTTTAAACCCTTTTAGGTACATCCACTGTTAATGCTAATTCTGGCCTCATTATTTATCTCACCTTTTGTCTTTGCTATTTTTCATCTGGTTTCCATGTCATTGTAAATACTTTGAAAGCTCAGACTGTTATTTCTAGGTATCACCTCAAATTTTTTTTATTTCTTAGAGAAACAATCACATCAATCTTTCTTTCCTTCATTGAATCTGTTTCAACAATAGAATTTGTCATTTCAGCATCATTATTTTACATCCTCACTTTCTTGGTCGTTACCTTGTCTGCTAATGCTAGAAAAACTTTGGGTTAAACTCTGCTCTCATTTACCCCAACGTAAATCAGGAATATATCCATTGAAATATGCGGGATCGCATTGCTGTAACAAGCAAACCAGACCCACTGTTCTCTAACATTCTGTGTGATACACATAGACCACAAATCTTAGAGGAGGACTGTTTTCAGAATTTAGGGGTAACTCCCTGTATCGCTGCTCTCTAATTGGGAGTAGTGTCTTAAAGGCTCAGTTTTGAAAGACTTATTCAGGCACGACACACACTGACTTTGAGAGCTTTGTCTGGGTAAGGACTCCAGCAGAAGACCTAAGCGATAACTGTCGTATGTTCTGAACATACTACCCTGCCATTTCCTATGACTAACCAGGTTCCTTTCCATATGTATGATGTCAGACCAGTCTCTTCTCAAGCCAAACTCTGTGCTCCCCGTGCCAATTAAATCCCAAACACAGTCAACACCCTTCTTAACGTGTCCTTAGTTCCCTTATGTTACTGAAGTAAGCCAGATCAGATCTAATTTTCTCACCACATCTCCTGCCCTTGTGATGTTTCCAGTCTCCATAAAAATAACCACCCCTTCCTTCTCCAAACAATCAGACTAGAACCTCAGTGTGCTTTGAAAATCCATCTTTTATTAAAGGTACTGAAAAGAAGAAAAAACAGTTAAAGCATTTGAAATGTAAAGTATTAAATAAGGCTTTCATTTTAGCAGCATCCCTAGTTCCCTTTAGTTATAGAGGGCTTTTCCTTCTAAAAGCTCTCTACAACAGTCCCTTAGATAGTAACAAAGATGGTTTTAACTCCTCTTTTGGAGGAAAGAGGAAACGTTAATTGAGATGGGCTGAACATGGCTTTGCTGCTGCTGTTGTTCGAGTGCAGCCTTAGAAGGAAAAGCCCCCTTGTTTGACAGTATGTTAGATGGTAGCAGGCAGCCCAGGGGGTGGTTGGGATTAACTGGAACCAGTAGGGGTGGCAATGACATTGAGGACCTCGCCGCCCCCCCCCCCCATGCGTTCTGGTCAGGACACCTCTCAGGATCAGGATAATGAAGGCCTGGAATCTCAGTAAACAGCGGCGGTGGCAGCCATGATGTGGAAGCTCGCTCCAGTAGTCTCTGTTCTCTTTGTTCTTTCATAGTTCTGCCAAAAAAATTTTCATTTAAGTATCCAGAAAGGGAGTGGTGGGTGGAATAGCCCATCCTCTCATTATTTTGTCCACCATGTAGGCCTAATATCAGACATACCAGTTTTGACTCATTAACTTCCAGCTCCACATATCCTGTTTTACATGAGATTATTTCAACACAGTTCTTGAATCATATCATCTCAGCCTTTAGGTTTAGACTGATTCATTTATTTTGACTCTTTCATGCCTTTTCTCATCACAACATTTGTTCTGATAAGTTATTGTACCACCTTATTAACTTTAACATACTTTTTACAGTTGAGTTTACAATCTGGGTACCATTGAGCTTACAAATTTACAACAGGCATCCTGTGGACTCTATATCCTCTTAATCATCCAGACTGTCATTTGCCAATCTGTGTAATTCTTCTATTCAGACAATTGAACGGGAAGTAGGAGTCGCTCTAGATCTCCAGAGTCAGAAGGGTCAAGCCCCAGCCTTCCAATACTATCAGCCAGGTTCACACTGACACCCAGATAAGGGAGTGTCAGGTTTAAGGCCATAGTCTGACTTCCTGCATGTCCCTGGCTATAGAATTTCACGAAGTTACCCCTGAATTGAGCCCAAAAACTTGTGTTTAGCTAAAGCATCTCTTCCATAAAAGCATTCTGTGTTGATATGAACACAACAAGAGCTGGAGAATCCACCACTTCCTGTAGCAGTTTGTTCCAGTGGCTAATCGCCCTCACTCTTTTAAAAATGTGTACCTTATTTCTAATGTGAATTTGTCTTCAGCTTCTTGTTGTGCCTTTCGTTTGCAGTATTTTCTCCCCATGAAGATACTTATGCATTGAGAGGTACCTTGATTAATCTTCTTTTTGATAAAATAAACTGAGTTTAAATCTCTCACTGTAAGGCATTTTTTTTTTAGCCATTGAATATTTTTTGTGACTCTCTTCTGTACCATTTCACTGTCGCCCCTTGATTTTCACCTACACAAAATCTTTTATTTCTGGCTCCAGAACACAGTTGTAGAACAAATTATGTTGATAGCCACATTTTTTGCCACTTTTAGGCTACCTTGGCGTGGCAGAAAGTTTGCCCTAGTCACACTACTCATGTAAAAGTTGCACCATCTTTGCAGCAACACACTATTCTTTAGTTTTTTGTTTCTTTTGAGGAGACAATCTGCTCACTGATCCTAAAAGCTCCCCAAAATGCAATGCTAAATACCCCTTTTGCTGCTATAGTATTTCATACTTTCCTTTACACTCTTGCTCTTGGGTCAAAGCATACAAAAAGACTACACATCTGGTGAATTGGCTTTCCCTTATCAGGAGCTAGGTTTTTAGTTGGTCCAGGCCTCCATCATTCCTATTACTAGGATAGTCCAGGGTACTATTTAAATATCAGACCTGATATAAGCAAGTCCAACTCCATTGACTTCAGTGGGTATAACAGCTGCTTTTACAACTTCTGAGCTTGGCCCTTTTGTGTTTAAACACTGATGTTATGAGAGCTCAACTGACAGTGATTCCAGCTTCTCTCGCAAAACCAAAATATTTCCAGAGTCACTGGTGATGTCACTATTCTATCACAATGTGGCCTTCAAGAGGGAGCAAAGGCCAATTTTAACAAAAACAAACCATTTTGAAATAGAAGTCCTCCCACCTCCTTTGTGCTTCAGAGTTACTGTAAATCTGTCACTTTTTCAAATGAACTATATTTTGCATGGCTAACTGAATTCAACCCTCACAAGACTGTTCCCTTATTAATTCTTGAACCCACAATGTTCAAGTGAATTTTTTATGTAGTGAAATCCATTCCCACGCATTATGCCGATATTCAGATTCAGGTGGAAAGTGTATGGCTTCCAGATGTCAGCCCACGAACCTGTATATGCCTACATAATCCATGAATCACATACTGTACAAGGTGCCTTCTGAGTCACTGCTGAAAATCTGTGCAAATTATCATAGTCTATTTTTAATGCAATCTCAAAGGCATTATAAGTCTTATGAAAAATTGTCCAATTTAAAAAAAACATTGTGTGTTAAAAATTTTTCACATTCTTCATTTAGGGTCCAAGTGTCAGACTCACTGGGCAGGAGCAGATGTGGAGTGGGGCAGGGGTGGCTAGCATTGAAACAGGCCTGGGCTAGAGCAGAAATGAAGGCAGTCTGTCAGAACCACTTGGCAATGGGAGTGTTCCTGCTCAGGTAGTGATGATGAGCAAACTAGAGAAACTACTTCCCTTAGCAGCCTGTATACCTTTCTTGGGATCCTGTGGGTAGGTCCTCCCCTATGGAATGGCTGAACCCTGGTTGAACGGTATTGGGCCCCTCACAAGACCTGTAGGTCATTGCCTCTGATGACATGTCACATTCCCAGTTTCAGGAATGACTCGGCAGTCTCAGGGGCCACTCAGGGATGACACATCACATCAGTCCAGCTCTAACTGAAGTGAATGGAAAGTCTTACACTGCATTCCCTGGGAACTGGATTAAGCCCTTGCAGAGCACTGACTTCAGCTGTCAAACAGACACCTGGCTCAAAACAACAAAGCACCAGATCCTCTAAAGTGAGGGGTCTTCAAGAGCAGAAAGTCCGTCAGCACTAGCACCTGTTGCCTGATTTTAGGAGGTTAATATTAATTTGGATAATACGGGTTACAGGGTCACCAGTTAATCTGATCAGAAGATAATAAGGTTCTTGCCCCAGAATCAAGCTACACAGTTTGCAAAAGACCCTTGGGGGTATGACAGGACACTTGCACTGAGACAAATATAGCCTTAAAGATTTTTATTGAGATAAATGGAATAATAATCAACTAGTAATCAAATGGTAAAATAATCCGTTATAAATGCAGTACTATTATTCTAAAGATACATATGTATCATATAGCAAGCAAGCAGACTAGTCCTATAGGCTACAATCAGTTGGTATGTTTCTGTTGTTAGAGTCCTTGTTGTGTGCTTTAGCTCTGTACCAGTTCTTGTCCTATCTCCAGCTACGTAAGATACTGTGGTCTGGTTTTCATTTCACCCTTCACAGGGAGGAAGTGAGAAGGAGTCAAATTCTGCATAGCTACCTTTACTGAGTATCTTGGGCCTGATTCTAAATTCTCACTCTGTAGCAACCTTCATGCAACTTTGAAGACAGAGGGCAGAGACCAGGAAGTTAGTCTGCGTGCATGTAGCTAGAATGCTAGCTGCAATTGCAGCACCTCTATGAATAGTGCATCCCATTCTGTACCCAGTCAATATAGGGATAGTTGAAACCCCCCATTATTCTTGAGTTTTCTATTGTTATAGCCTCTCTAATCTCTCTGAGCATTTCACAATCATCATCCCGGTCAGGTATTTGATAGCAGTAGGAATATACTATATTCTTATTATTCAAGCATGGAATTTCTATCCACAGTGATTCTATGGTACAGTTTGATTCATTTAAGATTTTTACTATAATTGACTTTGCTTTCTTTCACATATAGTATCACTCCCCCACCAGCACAACCTACTCCATCATTCCTATATAGTTTGAACCCTGGTAATACCGTGTTCCTCTGATTATCATCATTCCACCAAGTTTCTGTGATGCCTATTTTATCAATTTCCTATTTTAATACCAGACACTCATGTTCACACAGCTTAGTATTTAGAATTGTTGTATTTGTTTACAAGCACTTTATAAAATTTGTCAAATATTCACTTCCCTGCCTTCATGTGATGCAATTGAACTGGACTCTCTTTTTTGTTTGACTGTTCCTTTCCATTTCCTACCTATACTTTCTCAAGTGCTATCACTTAAGATATAAAGAATCCTCCTTTGTCTGAATCATGTGCTTCTCCATACCTGTCAGCTTTCCCCCAGCCATGAGTTTAAAAACTCCTCTACAACCTTTTAAATTTTATATACCAGCAGTGTGGTTCTGTGTTGGTTTAGGTGGAGCCCACGCTTCCTGTATAGGATCATCCTTTCCCAAAAAGTTCCTCAGTTCCTAATAAACCTAAAACTCCCCTCCCTATGCCATTGTCTCATCCACGAATTGAGACCCTACAGTTCTGCCTGCCTACCTGGCCCTTTTCATGGAACTGGAAATTATAAGGATGGTTAAACTCTGGAATAGGCTTCCAAGAGAGATTGTGGAATCCCTATCATTGGAAGTGTTTAAAAGGAGTTGGATAAACACCAGTCAGGGATGGTCTAGGTTTATTTGGTCTTGCTACAACCCAGGCAGCTGGACTTTGACTTCTAGAAGTACCTTCCAGCCTAGATGTCTATGATACTAAGATGCATCCCACACAGGAAACCTGACCATATATGCAGGTCTCAGTCCTTTTCCCATAGTGCCACCTTCCTACCAACTCTCCTTGTAGGCAGTATACAGGGGGAGCAGGGCAAACTTTGATTCTTAGTTGTCAGTACAATACCTTGGGGCTACTGGCAGAAGGAGCAAGTCAGAGCAGCTTTCAGGCCATTCAGCATGTGCTAAGGAACTAGCACAGGCTGAGCATTCCCAGGAGCAGGGAAGTGGGGCACAGCGATGGCATAAAGTTGCCTATGCGCCAGTACTCCGTCTGCTGCATTGACTCTTTGGCCACAGGTGAGCACTGGACCCATGTGGCTTTTTCTTTTTTTTTTTTTTTTATTCACAGCTGCTGCCTTTTGAAGTTGGGGTCAAATGAGTATGAATTTTGTTTAGCTGTTACTGTAATAAAAGCAGGAAGCACCTAGTTTATTTTCTCCTCTAAACAGAGGCTTGCAAATAAGTTGTAATAAGTCTAATGGGAGTATCAGAAACACTTTAGGTAAAGTACTAGTTGATTGTATTAAAGACACATACATCCTCCAACCAGTATGCCCAAAATCAACGAGTGTTAGCCTAATGCAACCAGAAAGAATGTAGAGGCCACTTCATTGTTGCTTCTGCCTGCTTCAGAGTTTTAAAGCATTGAAAGAACCACTGAGAGGTTAGAAAGAGTTTTATATTGAAATTTAACCTAGTAAAATGTCAAGAATATTCAGTAGAGCAACCACAAAATTTATTCACTTGCCCTTCCTCTGAGGATAGCGAGAAAACAAATGACGTTTTACTCACTGCCAATAAACATTACTCACTGGAGGCAAGTGGAAGCACAGAATTTGACAACATTGTTTAAGGCTTTAGAATTTCTTTTCTCACAAATGAGAAGGGCCTGAGCTGAAACACCAGAAATGAACAGACTAGAACATTGCTGAAGTGTTAATCCAGATCTGGAGCCCAGCTCTGAGACTTGCTCTCATTCAGTATGTTTCAAGCTGCTATTTCCATGGGAATAAAAATTCAAATGTACTATTTCTAAAGAAAAACTGTTAGGAAACATGAGAAATGTACTATGCACTATTTAATCAATTATGGTAGAACCTCAGAGTTATGAATACCAGAATTACAAACTGGTCAACCACACACCTCATTTGGAACCAGAAGTACGCAATAAGTGGCAGCAGAGACAAAAATAAAATAAATAAATAAATAAAAAGCAAATACAGTACTATTAAATGTAAACTATTAAAAACATAAGGGAAAGTTTAAAAAAATTTGACAAGGTAAGGAAACTGTTTCTGTGTTTAATTTAAAGTAAGTGGGTAAAAGCAGCATTTTTCTTCAGCATAGTAAAGTTTAAAAGCTGTATAAAGTCAGTGTTCAGTTGTAAATTTTGAAGAACAACCATAACGTTTTTTGTTCAGAGTTATGAACAACCTCCATTCCCGAGGTATTCATAACTCTGAGGTTCTACTGTAAAACCTTTCTATCACTACCAATTAATAGTATTATCATCGGATGGCTGTTGCGGGACAGATGAGATGAGTTGGGCTCAGTCCGTTTCGTAGCAGACACATCTGTGCCACAAAACCACCTCCACATATGGCAACAATTATTATTAGTCTCAGCAAAGAGGCAAGGAGTTAGGGAGAATGGCTCACCTTTAATGGTGTTCTTCCACAGCATGGATGAAGTACTTTGATAGGATGTTGTAGAAGAAGCCTGTGATGAGTATGCTTTGATGGCCTGTTCTGCTTAGCAACTGATCAAGGCCTACTGAAAAATTTACTGGCTGGGGTAGACAGGCCAGCTGTATGCTGTATGACCTTGCTAGATAAGAGAATGCTTGCAGAAGCTGGTTTTGAAGTAATTTGTACCTTTTTAAAGCTTATCAAGAAATAACAGTTCCTCTTTGTTTTTCTCTTGTATGCTGGGAAAGTATAACTAAGAAGGTACAGGTTTCAGAGTAGCAGCCGTGTTAGTCTGTAGTGAGCTGTAGCTCACAAAAGCTCATGCTGAAATAAATTTGTTAGTCTCTAAGGTGCCACTAGTACTCCTGGTTTTTTTAAGAAGGTACAGTGATGACGTGACATAAGTGATGACACGACAGAGTGGCTAATAAAAAGCTATTTCAATTTGCAGAAGGGGGGCTGGTTCTGTGTCGAGAACGGGCTTTTCTTTGTTGTTTGTGTGCATACATAAATGAAGAACTTGGTATTTGGACCTTTCTGGAGTTGCCTGTCTCTTGCGGTCAGACAATGAACCTGAAAAAAGTCTGGGATAGAGAGAACCCCGACACTTGTATTGCTGCTACCCATACAGAACTTGTCCTCTGTATAAGCAGGGAACTTCAGGCTCCAGTGATGTCGATTTGGAACCTTTGGCAAACTCTAAATGCATTTTAAAAATTATGTAAAAACTGCTTCAATTATATTTTATTTAATGACTTGCAAGCTATATTGTGTGCAAGCAATAATAAAATGCAGGAGGTGAAAGATAAGGGAATATGTGCAAGCAGTATGGATGCGTAAGCTCAAAGGGCAAGTTGTCTCCACGCGTACTCTGGATTCTATTACTCTACTTGTATGCTACAGTGCAATTGTATTTGTATAGCAGTATCTTTTATAGAAGCTGTATTCCAAAATGCTTTACAGATTTATTTCAAAAATATGTTTACAGCACTAACTAAGGAATAAGCAAGAAATTAAGAGGCATAGTCAAAGGTGAAAGTCTTCAGCTAGTATAAATCAGAGTGGCTGCATTGACTACAGAAATGAGTCTAAACTGGTGTAATTTACACCTTCTTGCAGCCACAAGAAACATAGTATTGATACTTTGATTCCCTCTAGCCACCCGTAAACTTCCTTAAATTCTCTTAGACATACTTGCTTTTATGGACTTGGCTTATATGTGCATCTAGCTCTCCTCCTATCCATACACATACCTTTTGATTTGCTCACTGAGTTTAAGGGAGTATGAGGAGTCAAATTCTGCTCTCAGTCATCAGTGTCCTCTGTACTGAGACAAGAAGCAGGGGCAGCTCTAGCTTTTTTGCTGTCCCAAGCACGGCAGTCAGGCAGCCTTCGGCGGTCCCGCGGATTCAGCGGCTTGCCTGCGGGAGGTCCACCAGTCCCGCAGATTCGGCAGCTTGCCTGCGGGAGGTCCGCCGGTCCTGCGGATTTGGCATACCTGCCGCCAAATTGCTGCCAAAACTCTGGGACCGGCAGACCTCCCACAGGCGTGCCGCCAAAGGCTACCTGACTGCCACCCTCACAGCGACCGGCAGGGCGCCCCACGTGGCTTGCAGCCCCAGGCACACGCTTGGAGCGCTGGTGCCTGGAGCCACCACTGACAGGAAGCAAGGCTCAATAAAATGCCTGAGTATGTGGAACTCTTAGGGAGCTGGAAAAGCCTATCACCTTGACATCATCCGGGATCCATGAACCAAGATATATCCAATGCTACAGAACAGAGTTACCTCTACTATACGGAATGGAGACTGTGTACTGACCCCACTGGCCATGTCCTGGCACATCCATATTTATTCAGTGGCAAGCATGGGATCATGCTCTGTGTTTCCCCTGTCATGCGGGGTACCTAGCTTTTATAGCTCCCTACATGAGTCCCTACAGCTGGACTACACCCTGCCTCACGAAAGGAGCAGCAAAGGTGGGACCTCTTGGCCTTTCTAGAGAAGTCTCATGGAAGCAGCCACTGAGAGCCCAGCAGGTTCAGATTAAATGGCTACCCTGGTAGCTTCTTTTAAGATGCTCAAGGGGTAACCAGAATTGGGTTCTGGCTGTATTTGGTTAAAGTGGGAGAGAGAGGACCTGAGAACTTTTGCCCTGAGGTAAAGGGTGAAGATGGAGAGGTTCAGGGAAATAGCAGCAATGAATTGAAGAGAGCAGTATGTGGCTGCTGTTTATAGGGTTGGAATGCAGATTATTGGATGGGACCAGGTTCCTCCAATGACAAAGTGGTGTAAAACCTGAGAAGGGGACAAGGATCATTTGGAAGCTTGAGCAAAGGTCTGAATTTAAAGGGCCCAGAGCAGAGGCTTAAGACCCTGGTGAGGGCAGATGGACAGTTTTATTGGACTTCTGTGACCCTGGGAAGGGTTCATTTTGATTGTGTGACATGGCCAGAGGGCTGAACCACTGAAGACCTGCCAAGTGTGATTGACAACCCAGAGGGCACTAAGAGCAGGAAAAGGGCTGTAGTGCCACATCTAGGAGGTGCTCAAGCTATGAGTGGCACCTTTTGCACCCCTGACCTGTGTTTCTACCCCTTCTTTCCCCCTCCCAGATTCGGCCCAGAATATCTGCTGTATTTCCCATTGCCTTGTATTTTGTGGCATTATTTACACCCAGGCAAAGGGAGTGAAGACTGCACCAATGAACAAACAAGCGTAGATTTATAACTTGGTAGATTTACTCATGTTACACAGGTGTAAAGGATAACTCAAGAGTCCAAGATTTTTTTTAATGACCAATTTCAGATTCTCCCTGACTTCCTTCCTGTGGTATCACTTGCACTTGTGCAAAGTGGGTATAAAACACGAACAAATCAGCATGATGGCTTCTAGCACCCTGCTTGTAGTGAGGTGGATGATTCGACCAGGAGTCAGAGCTCGTCTGTGTGGGAGAGGTTTTCTGCCATAATTGTTAGTATAATTATACTGGAACATTGTGTCCACACCATGTTTATGCCAGTTTAACATACTTCCTTTGAGTCACTGCATCCACACAGCTCTGCATTTTTTAAAAACAACAACTCAGGATTCTGAGTAGATATCCCACAATGTAATTTTCCACTGTTAGTCTCAATGCCTTCTGGGATTTTTCTTGCAGTGCATTGTGGCCATCTAGTATTCATTACCACCATGGTGCCATGCAGTTACTGGTAGAGGAGTATGAAGCCAGCCAATTAGCTCCACATGACATTTTTCTTGAGCCAGCATCACTGGTTGGAGTACTGCCTCTGGGCTCAGCCAGCTAGTACTGACTAGTGGTATAGGATAATGCTGCAGAACTGGGATGACCAGCAATGGCCGCAGAATTTCAGGGTGCAGTAGGCTACTTTTCTGAAGATCAGTGCAGCAGCAGGGCACCAACATAAAAGTTCCCTTTGGGGTAGAGAAGTGTGTGGCCGTTGACACCCAGAGGCTTACCATCCTAACCAGTTTGGTTTCTGTAAATCCATTATTGAGGCTGCTGTCATGGAAGTGTGCCATGCTATTGTAACCCACACACCTCCTTAGCGTGGTGCTCTGTCCTATGTAGTGGCATCGAGACCACTTAGAGAAAGATTAATGAGTGGGCTCTACAGCCTTAACTAACAGCCGTGTGGCTTTTAGCTCATGCAGTAGAGACTCATGCATTTAGCTCCAGAGGTCCCAGGGTTGATCCCGCTGACGACTGAAGTCAGTCTGTATTACAAGTGGTCACCACAGCCAGGAGCTGTGTGGATTATATTATTGAGAAGGTTCTGCTGCCCTGAGTCATGAGGAGGACAAAACACAGGAGCTTATTGATGGAGTTGCACAGTTAGGATTCCCAAATTGTATAGAAACCACTGATAGATATTTTCTTCTATTACTTGTTGCTCCCAACCAGGGCTTGGAGTTCTCTCTAGCGCTGCCAGGTGTGGCTGATCACCATGGTAGGTTCACTAACATTAATCTGGGGTGTTCTGGAAATATCCATGATGCCAGGATCTTTAAAAACTCACCCCACTTTTATGCAATGAAAAATGGAAATTTTGACATACACCCCAAACCACTATGCACTTTAATTGTATAATTTCTGTCATTGGAGACCCAATTTACCCCTCTGCTTCCCAGGTTCATAAAGCCCTTTCCTGGGCACTTGGACAGGAGAGAGAAGCTGTTAAAAACTACCCAGAGTAGGTTGCAGAGGTTCAGAAGACTGAAGGGAGAGTCTCAGGACAAGGCTGGAGGCTTCTGAGCAATATCTGCCTCATCTTAGAGGTACTTGCAGGGTTTGTACAACATCTGTGAGAACAAGGGATAGAGCTTCCATAAATCTGTACCACTTACTGATGAGGGAAATAGGATAATTTTATTTTCCTAGTTCACATGGGCTCCCCCATGACAAACAATAAATAAAAGTTTTTTGCAGCTATTTAGGTATTTCACCCTTTGTAGTAAAACCATTTCAGAGAGGAGGGTCTTGCATACAGCCATTTGATCACAAGTTAACATTATCTTCTGCCAAATAACTGCTTGTGCACACATGAGGAAATGATCTAAGCATTGCAAATACACAGATGTCCATTCCAATTAATCTTCACTGCCAGGGGCGGCTCTAGGCATTTTGCCGCCCAAGCATGGCAGGCAGGCTGCCTTCAGTGGCTTGCCTGCAGAGGGTCCAGCAGGACCAGCAGACCTTCCGCAGGCAAGCCACCGAAGGCAGCCTGCCTGATGCCCTCTTGGCAACCGGCAGAGCGCCCCCAGTGGCTTGCCGCCCCAAGCACATGCTTGACGTGCTGGTGCCTGGAGCTGCCCCTGTTCACTGCATGTTAGTCATTCTTGGTACTGAACAGTGTTTAGTACTGGACCTAGTCTGTGTGCTTTGCTGTCACAATAGTGTGGACTTAGGGGAATGTGTGGTATAGCCTCTGTGCTGCTACGCACCCATGTCTCCAAACAAAATACTTGCAGAACAGTAGGCTTGTTTAGCTGAAGATATTTTACAGCCTTTTTGTCTTTATGAAGCTGCAAATAGGAAAAACAGTTTAGAATGATCACTTGTAAGAGAAGGTTTCAGTTGGTTTTGAGGCTATTAACAAATAGGTGAGGGAAGAGAGTAATACCGGGAGGTAAATAACCAGGGATATAAATATCACTGCAGCATGTAACTTGTCATTTCTGGGAGAGAGAGATTCCTTCTTGTGGCTAGTCTTGGAGCCTTTCAGGAACACAGAACTAGGTCTCTAAATCCTAGTGTGCCCACTGTATTAGTAACCATGGTCAGTGCTGGCAGTAGCTAAGAGCAACAAAATGATTAGGTCCAGAATGTTCAGAAGTGGCCTCTAACTCTGAAAATTCAACATGAGGCACCTTGGTTCTGGTTTTCAGAGGTGCTAAATTTCTATGATTCTAAGTGCAGCTCCTACTGACTGCAGTCATTTTTGACTTGGGGTGGAGGAAGGAAGAAAACCACACAAATACAAGTTGGTGTTTGAACAAGCAGAGGAGAGCCCCCCAGATGGGGTTTTCATGAAAACCCCATCTTGTCCACAAAAATGGAGGTAGGGGTGGGGGGGGGTGTATGTGAGAGAGAGTGTCAGATGCATTTTGGGCTTACTTTGCAGTGTACATGTACCTGGAGAATCTCTCATACATTCAGCAAAAGCAGAAAATAGACATTAGATAGCAAAGGGGATTCAGAGGAGCAGTTCTAAAGAAAGCTGATGATATATTGCATACAGGTTTCAAACAAAGTCCATTCTCAGACCTAGTGGGGTAGGTCCACAAAAACACCAGTCGGAAGAAAAAACATTTACTGACATGTGAGGTCCCCTGTTCAGCCTGGTGAGCACTGAGAATCTCTCTAAATATGGGTTCAGCTTGTTTAAGCACATTGATTTTCTCTGCATTCACACCCCCTTTGCATTCACTCTGCAAATATTCTAGTGAATGAGTTGACTGGTTTTAACAGTCACAGAAAGAGCACACTTTAAACATAGGCTGGAGAACATTCAGGAAAACATAGGCTTTGAATTCAGATTCTCAAGGACTTACTTTGGAAACCTGATTCCGTGGGCTTATCTTTGCAAGAAAGTTGCACTGTTTAAACATAAGGTATGAATTTAAACTGATTTAATTGAACCAGGACAAATCTCTTTGTGAACATTCTTATTTCAGTTTGAGTTGCTTATTGTGGTTTAGCTTAAATTGATTGGGAACAGGTTTAAGCTAAATAAATAAATAAGTCCACTCTTAAATCAAATTGAATGTCTACCCAGGAGTTTGCACTGGTTTAACATAAATACTTTTCAAAAACAATTTAAGTCACATCAGTGCAATTTTCCCATGTAGTAAGGCCTAAAAGTTATGCTTTTCCAAAGAGGAGGCAGAAACACACTGTATGCTCAAAATACTGATTAATACAACTAAGATAGCAGATTTCAAACAGTTCAGTCTGCGGTCCAAACTGTCCCATGGTTTCTATGTATTCTGATCAGGTGTTTTTGTTTCAAATCCATCTTAACTGGCAGCTGCTAATGAAAAGCATTCAACAGAAAGACAGTATTCATGACCTAGGACCAATGATGTTAATTGTACATTTTCATGTATGTATTGTTTAATATAGTTATACAGAAATGAAGAAAGCTAGGAAGCTAACTGTTTGAGGAAGTTATTAAAACCCACATAGGAAAATAAGCTTTTTCATTGCTGCTGAGCAATCAAGAATACAGCAAATGCCTTTCCTCATATTGAGTGAGATGGTTTACTTGCATGTTGAAATAACACGACAGAAAGGGAAGATTTAAGGTTACTGTAACCTTTTCACTGCTTATGAAATGGTGGCCTGCATAAGGGAAGTAGCATGGGCTAGTGAGCTGATCCTTAGGAACTTCGGGTTTCTAATCTCAGCTATGCCATTGACTCATTTTCTGATCTTGAGTACATCACTTAAACTAAAAATTTCCAACTTGGGTCCCTTGTGGATGTTGCATGTGTAAATCAGGTGACTGCATGTGCATGTTCAGTTGCCAGATTTGTGTGCAAATACAAAGATTTGCATGTGCGTTCTTGCAGACTTGCTCAGCTGGGAATTCCCCCAGTGTTTTTGGGGCGGGGGGGAAGGGGATTCTCTGGGTGGTGTATGGGCTGTGCAGGTGGCCCTGATTCACTCCCCCTTGCAACCTTTATTGTAGGAGCATGCTAGCAGCAGTCCTGAACTGCAGCCAGAGTGCTCTGTGCTCCAGCTATTCTGGTCTGCAGGACAGCATACGGGGGACAATGGGACCAGAGGCTGCTCTGATTTATGCTAGGGACCATGCAATTCTCAAGCAAGGCTCAGAATTTGGGAGGCATAAAGTTGGCTTAAAGCCATTGCTTCCCACAGGCTGTGCCTCCTGAACTATTATCTCCTGAGAGAGAGCTCAGAATCTGGCTCCTTTGGAGTTACACTAGTGTATAGGATATGCTATAGCTCAACCAGAAGTTACTAGGCTAGATGCAGGAATTACAAATGAAATTCTATGCCCCGTAATACAGAATATCAGGGTTGGAAGGGACCTCAGGAGGTCATCCAATCCAACCCCCTGCTCAAAGCAGGACCAATCTCTAGACAGATTTTTGCCCTAAATGGCCCCCTCAAGGATTGAATTTGCAATCCTGGGTTTAGCAGGCTAATACTCAAACCACTGAGCTATTCCTCCCTCCATAAGATGCAGCATGTCAAACTGGATGATAAGGGTCCCTTCTAGTCTGAAAATCTGACTCTATAGCCTCTTGAAGCTCAGTGGAATTACTCCAGATTTAAACTGATGTAATCAAGACCATACATTAATATGAATCACCATAATATACTTGTAGTAGCAGTAAGGAAAGCTGGAACAAGGCTAAAGAATCCTTTCCCCACAGTGGAATAAATTGGCTACGTGCTGCTGTTTTTGATTATTGGATGCTGAAACTTAAGGCAATATTTTGGTAATGCAACATGCTCTAATGTAATCTTTCATACTCAAGCATAGACCATTTCCAGTCAGAATTTAGTGTAGGTATCATGCTGACAGAACAAAATGTATTCCATAACGTCTCCTCGCAGAAAATTTAACCCGCAATGTATGTTTCTACCATGGGTGATGTGGCTGGTTCTGGTTGGGGAAGCATGTTATACAGTGTAAAAATTTTTTTAGGTTTAATATTTTTCTCAGTGCTGAGAAACTTATCCTACCTGTAACTAGTAACACCACCATGTAACCTGCAGCAGGTGACAAACATAAGGTCTTTTTATGAATGCCTGACACGTAAGCTGCTGCCAACATTTGAACTAGGGGCTCCCATAAATATGTTCTTCCTTAGCCTACAGTAAAACCTATGTACCAAAAAGGCATGAGTTTGAGGGGAGGAGGGGGAAGTATATTAATTTTCCCATTTGAACAAACATATTTTGTTATAGGAGGTGCTTAATATTGGGAGTCTGGGAGCTGAGGAAGTCCAGACAGCTGACTGTCCTATCTAGAAACTTCCTTAAAATACTTCATGCTTGGTGTAAATTTTTGCTTTGTGACGGTGTTGTGCTGAGCTATTAGGAAAAATGGAGCCTCTGGTAAGTATGATTTAGTCATTCTGGAAGGGGATGACCAGAGAGATTGAAGTGTTCTCCTACTGATTTTTGAACATTATGATTCCTGATGTCAGATTTGTGTTGATTTATTCTTTTGTGTAGAGACTGTCCGGTTTGGCCAATATACATGGCCAAGGGGCATTCACTCTCTGGTCACTCAACAGACCTCAACATGGCAATTCAACAAAAAAACGTCAAAAACAGACTCCAGTGTGAGGCTGCAGAACTGGAATTAATCTGCAAACTGGATACTATCAGATTAGGCCTGAATAAAGATTGGGAGTGGTTGGGTCATTACAAAACCTAAACTTAGTTTCCCCAATACTAATTTCTCCCTACTGTTACTCACACTTTCTTGTGAACTGTCTGTAATGGGCCAGTCTGTTACCACTTCAAAAGTTATTTTTCCTCTGTTGGTATCCTGCTGTTAATTGATTTCTCATTAAAGTGACCTAACACCTGGTAAAGCAAACCCCCATCCTTTCATGTATTTATACCTGCTTCTGTATTTTTCACTTCATACATCTGATGAAGTGGGTTCTAGCCCATGAAAGCTTGTGCCCAAATAAATTTGTTAGTCTCTAAGGTGCCACAAGGACTCCTTGTTTTTTTTTTCCTGATATAGACTAACATGGCTACCACTGAAACCTGCCACTCTTAAAGGGCTGTCACAGACTACACTGCCTCCTGTGAACCAAGAAGCTTCAGGAGGCCTTCTGCTTCTCCATGTCTGAATGCCTCCAGGGCTCTGTATGGGGAAGTGCACTTCAGAACTACAGACTGACTACATGCCTTTAGCATTTGTTTACAGCTTCCTATTGGGTTATATATTCTGGTTTGTTTTTTAATGGGTTTATATTGTGTGAGGTTTGAAGTTTATTTTTAATAGATATCACTTTAAGTGGAGTTCACCTGGTTGTATAAGTGCATTTCAGTAATTCATTTCCCAAAGACAGCTGCAACTATTAGACAGATGCACATATCAGGCAAGTACCAAAGTGACTGCTGTACTTCTCATAGGACAAAACCATCACTGCTAAATTAATTCACTCTGGTGCCTACATGTTGCCTCCTAGGTTAATTTTTCACACAGACTTTACAGATTGCCAACATACCTGCTTAATTTGACTTGGAAAGTTAAAATAGGCAGGTTATATAATTGCGTGTATCTTTATATCAGGAAGTCAAGTAAGAAGTTGTTAAGCTGCTATTATATAATGCAGTCCTGATAATAGAAAATGTGAAGGAAGATGCAGTTTGATGCATATCATCTTGGTGGTAAATGACAGGATTTAAATGAATGGATATCTTGCTTCATAGACTTTTGTGTCTGATATTTGACAGCCCTGCAGAAAGCAATTGGGTGTTACCAGACAGCAACTGAATTTCACATTTTAACAGAAATCCCTGTATATTGTAATACACATCATATCAAATCACACTGAAAATTACAAGCCAAATATATATTACAAATACACTATGGTTTTTAATTGTTTGAGATTACTTGGAAATAAAACTACAGTATAGTGGGATTGTCAACTGTCCCTAAATAAAGATTAAGTGTCCCAGACTCGGCAATGATCCTATGGTACCCAAGACAAATGAATGACAGATGACCTTAAACACATACTAGTATAGTCTTAATTCAACAATTCCTCAAATAACTGTAAAATACATAAAGTACACAATTGTAGAAATGTACATACAAATACTAATTCTGTCTCTTCCTCCATGAAAACAAGGACATACATTCTTCTATGTTCATACTCAGTCAGACTCAGCTAGTTGCAAAAATACAAGGATCGCTGAACATGTGCCAGTGAGGCACTGCTCAGATCCAGCTCCAGTTAGGTGAGGCTAAGGGTTCATATTTGAGGCTGTAAACGGGCTGGGACTCACCACCTGGCACCTCCTGCTGGTGACTCCTGGGAATTAGCTCACTTCCAGTGGAGCGCCCCCTCTGGTGGTGTCCTGTCCATTTTTCTGCCCTCTGTTGGTGTCTCTGGATCTGCGTTGCCCCCTGTTCAGCAGCCTCCCCTTCGAGGCCACTGCCCTCCGGCAGTGCCCCTTAGTCCATTGGCACCCCTTCCGGGGATCGATAATCAGCAGTCCCACTCCAGCCCTCATGTGCAACCACCCGCCCTCAGAGTCTAATCCCTCTTGGCAGGGATCGGGCATGGTCTGTAATGGCCAGTGACTGGATGTACCACAAGGAGGAAGGGAGGGGGGACCCATGCCCGCCCTCTACTCTGGGTCCTGGCCCAGGGACCCTCTGGTGTTACCCTCGCTGTCCTCCTCCTTTTCCTCCTCAGCCTGTTTCCCTGGGCCACTTCCCCTATGGCCCCTTGCACCCGCTAGGCCCTTTCCCTCAAGGCCTGCAGCCTGGCAGCTAGGGGCTAGAGCCTTCTACCCTCCCTGAGCCTGCCCAGCACTGCACTGTCCATGGTGCTAGTCTTCCTCCCCCCCCTTGGAGACTGACCTTCCCCCTTCAAAGGCCTGGGACAGACTGACTGCTCCCTTCTCTGGGCAGCCTTTATATATCTCTAAGCCTGGCCCTGATTGGCTGTCTACAATCTGGGCCCCGATTGGCTCCCAACAAGCCCTTTTCTGACTGGCTCCTTGTCTGCGCAGGCCCCCCCTGGCCTGCCCAGCCCACTCTCACAGGGAGTGGGGCAATCCACCCCACTACAGAGGCCAAAACAGAGATAGGGTTCAATATATTCTGAAATAAATATTTTGAACTCCTATGACTTACTAGATGTGAAAATGTGTAAACAGAAAGATGTGGGCATGTAGGGGCACTGGCTTCTCTGTGCAAGTAAGGTTACATGAAAATAATGAGAAATTATTAAGATACTCCTTTGAGTTCAATTGTGATGGTAATAAAACTGATTTTGCTAAGAGGAATTCACTCAAGTTATTTATAGTAGCTGAGAGCATATTATATTGATTCTTACAACTCATTAAGCTTTCTTCTTCATGTTATAAGTGGCTACTTCTAATTTATACAAAACAACAGTATATAACACAGATGGGAAAATTATCAGTCAAAAAACACCGGTAAGGATTTATATGTGACATGCATGACTTTTTATGTGGTTTTATGTGGCACAATAATCTTATATTTTTATGAAGAGAATAGGTTTCATTTTACAAGTCTCATGAGAATTAGATATGTCTGTTTCAGTATTACAATGAGAGGATAGAAATATTTGCCATATCATGCTTTCCATTTAAGCAGAACTCCCCAGTAAGAAATAGGTTATGATCCCCTTGAATAGTACCTTACTCCATAAGTTGTCTCACTGAATTGACTAGGACTAGTCATGGTGTAAGGTACTCAGAATAAAAAAGGTGATTGTAATCTGGTCCTAATTTAAATGAATATTATTATTTCATAATAATGCCCAATAGTTGCTTCACAGGTGATACGGAAAAAGACTGTCCCTCCCCCAACAGACAATATGAAGGCTCAAGTTCTGCAACTGGATCTGTGCAGGCAGACCTCTGTATGGCATAGAGCCTCATAGGTCTAACTTCAGGACTGGGGCATATGTTCAATGGAAAATTCTGTTTCTAAGTGGATGACACTAAATGATTTATGGAAATGCCATTTTAGATCAAGGAATATTCTGATGCATAAGGTTACAATATTTATAGTTAAATGTACCTTTTGCTGTATAGTGAAAATGCCATATATCCAGGATATTAATGCTACAGAAATCCAATAGATTTCACTGCAGACAAAGGGCTAAATTCTAGCCTGTTACACAGTTGCCATTTCCAGCAAGTTCAACAGGAGTTGCAATCTTGTAACTGAGAGCAGAATTCAGCGAGAGTAGTCTTTGTATTCAAGTGTTGCAATGAAAAGTTTATGAGAATGGGAAAACACAGAAATCGGTGTGATAGAGAACCAGGAAGGGGTTTGCAAGAGAAACGAATAGTATTAGCAGGCAGGTGTGATATTTCACTTCCTCTCTGTCACCCTTTGTTTGTTCCCTGAGAACACTGGTTCCCAATCTTTTCAGGGTTGCACCCCTCCCTTACCCTGTCGGTACACCCCTGGTCCGGGAGCGGGGACATGGGGGGGTTATGGACAGGGGTAAGGGGGCTGAGGCTGCAGCTGGGGGTGGGTCTGGGGCTAGGGCTGCAGGCAGGGTCAGGGCTGGGAGTGGAGCCAGGAGCTGGGGCCACAGCTATGTGCAGGGCTAGGTCGTGTTCCCTCTCTGTCCTGTGGGGACAGGCCTGGACCCGCTGGGCCCCTCAGGGGGTTGTGCCCACAGTTTGGGTATCACTGCCTTAGAAGAATACTACAGGTATGAGGACAGCCATATTTCCTGCAGTTGAGTCCCATTTCTAGATGTTCACTATGGTCCAGTAGTATTTGCCATATTCCCCCAGGGAGCAAAAAATCTCTCAGGAAGATAACATTCAATAGTCCAGCACTAACTGGACAGTTGTGAGGATGTTAAACTAACAACTCAAGGGAAGTGTGCTAAGGGAAAATGTTGTTGTACTAACTCAAATTCAGGGTATCATGAACAGAAGGGCTAAAACGGTGAAGGGATGAAATTTGTAATTTGTTTGTGATGGCCTATGACAGACTGTACCCTTGTGTTCATCACTTTTACAAGACTATGATAAATTTTGTATCTTGTGAGATATCATTAGAAAACTCATGATTTGCTGATCTTTATTGTCCTGGTAAAATGTGTGGGAACATTGTACGTAAAGTTATAAGATTATACTATATGATTTTACTAACCCATAGTCCAAATCTGAGGAAGCAGCCCAAACCAGTTCTTCAGAGACAAAAGGCAAACTGATGCCTCAGCCAGATGTTGTCAAAATCAAATGGACTATCACCGGATTAAGCAGCCATTCTTTGGCAGGAAGAGGGTTGTGAGTGAGAAATTTACATCTTGGCAAACAGACTTGCTGTTGCCTCAACCCCATCTGGAGATGATTCTATAAGAAGGGAGAACAGAGGACACAAATCAACTCTTTCCCCTCAGCTCTACGCACAAAAACGTAAGAACAGCCATACTGGGTCAGACCAAAGGTCCATCTAGCCCAGTATCCTGTCTTCCAACAGTGGCCAATGCCAGGTGCCCCAGAGGGAATGAGGAGAATGGGTAATCACCAAGTGAGTCATCCTAGCGGCCGTTCCCAGCTTCGGGCAAACAGAGGCTAGGGACACCATCCCTGTCCATCCTGGCTAATAGCCATTGTTGGACCTATCCTCCATGAACTTATCTAGTTCTATTTTGAATCCTGTTGTGAAGGTAAAGATTATAACATCCTCTGCCAAGGAGTTCCACAGGTTGACTGTGTGCTGTGTGAAAAAAATACTTCCTTTTGTTTGTTTTAAATCCACTGCCTATTAATTTCATTTCGTGACTCCTAGTTCTTGTGATATGAGGAGTAAATAACATTTATTTTATTTACTTTCTCCATACCAGTCGTGATTTTATAGACCTCTACCATATCCCTAGGGGCGGCTCCAGGCTCCAGCATGCAAAGTGCATTCTTGGGGCGGCAAGACGCGGGGGGCGACAGGCAGGGTTCATTCGGCGGCTTGCCTGTGGGAGGTCAGCTGGTCCCGTGGCTTCGGTGGATCTCCCGCAGACGTGCCTGCGGAGGGTCCGCTGGTCTTGCAGCTTCTGGACCTCTCGCAGGCATGGCTGTGGCAGGTCCACCGAAGCCGTGGGACCAGCTGACCTCCCACAGGCAAGCCGCCGAATGCAGCCTGCCTGCCGCGCTTGGGGCAGCGAAATGCCTAGAGCCGCCCCTGCATATCCCCCCTTAGTCATCCCTTTTCCAAGCTGAAAATTCCCAGTATTATTATTCTCTCCTTATATGGAAGTCATTCCATACCCTAATCATTTTTGTTGCCCTTTTCTGAACCTTTCCAGTTACAATATATCTTCTTTTGAGATGGGGTGACCACATCTGCACACAGTATTCAAGACGTGAGTGTACCATGAGGTAACAGAATATTTTCCATCTTCTTATCTATCCCTTTCTTAATGATCCCAACATTCTGTTTGCTTTTTGACTGCCATTGCACATTGATTGGATGTTTTCAGAGAACTATCCACAATGACTCCAAGATCTGTTTCTTGAGTGGTAACAGCTACTTTAGACCCCATCATTTTATATGTATAGTTGGGATTATGTTTTCCAGCATGCATTACTTTGCATTTATCAACATTGAATTTCAACTACCATTTTGTTACCCAGTTCTGAGAGATTCCAATGTGCATTTCTTTGTAATTATCAACGTTAAATTTCATCTGTCATTTTGTTGCCTAGTCACCCAGCTTTGTGATATCCTTTTGTAACTCTTCAGTCTCCTTGGGTGAGTGGGGGTGTTTACTCATCAAAGGTTTGCTCTGGAATATTCAGAGATAAAGACAACACCTTTGGCACGCTTCACTGAGGAAGTACATGGACAACAAGTTTGCTTTGTGCAAAAGGGGTCTCAACCAGGTCTGGATAAAAATGAAGAGAATAGCACGGGGGTGGAAAGGGGTGTGATAGACTTCTTTAGACAGGAGGTTAACCACAGTTTTGTCTGTAGAAAGTGTTATGATTTTGTTTTAAATGTAACCATGTGTTTCTCATATTTTTACTCACTATCACTTGAATCTCTGATCTCTGGGGGGAGGAAAAAAACATTCTTGTTTTCACTATAAATGTATCTAAGTGCTGTGGTTTGACCCCTTCAAGAATATTCTAGATAGATTGGTGAGGCATGATTTCCATTTAACAAAAACCATTTTGGTTCTTCCCAACAAATTATGTTCATCTATGTGTCTGACAATTTTTTCTTTACTATAGTTTCAACCAGATAGCCTGACTTCAGTACCAGGCATACTCGCCTTTTAATTGCCCGGATCACCTCTGGAGCCCTTTTAAAAGATGGGAGTCACGGTAGCTATCATCCAGTCATTTGATACAGAAGCTGATTTAAATGATAGGTTACAGACTGTGTTAGTAGTCCTTTCAATTTCACATTTGAGTTCCTTCAGAACTCTTGGTGAATACCCATCGTGGTCGCTGGTGACTTCTTACTGTTTTAGTTATCAGTTTGTTCCAAAACTGCCTTACTCACACCTCAATCTGGGGACAGTTCCTCAGATTTGTCACCTAAAAAGAATGGCTAAGGTTTGGGGAATCTCCTCACATCTTCAGCGCATGGAGACCGATGTAAAGATTCGTTTAGTTTCTCTGCAATGTCCTTATCGTCCTTGAGTGCTCCTTTAGCATCTCAATCCCAAATACAGTGGGCCCCCCCCCCCACTGGATGTTTAGCAGGCTTCCTGCTTCTGGTGTAGTTAAAACATTTTTTTTGCTATTACTTTTAGATGTTTTGGCTAACTGTTCTTCAATTCTTTTTTTGGCCTTCCTAATTATATTTTTACACTTCTTTTGCCACAGTTTATGCTCCATTCTATTTTCCTCAATAGGATTTATACTTCCACTTTTAAAGGATGCCTTTTTTCCTCTCCTGCTTCTTCTAACTTTGTTGTTTAGCCCGCAAGTGGCACTTTTTTGGTTCTACTTACTATGTTTTTTAATTTGGGATATACATTTAAGTTGAGCCTCTATCATAGTGTCTTTAAAAAGTTTGCCATGAACCTTGCAGAGGATTTCACTTTTGGTGCTGTACCTTTTAATTTCTATTAACTAACCTCTTCATTTTTTGTGTAGTCCCACCAGTGTTGGGGCTGCTGTGGTCACGTATTACAACCAGTCCAGCTAATAGAGTCACCTCTTGGCCGATCCTGTGCTCCACTTAGGACTAAATCAGAACTGCTCTCCTTTTGTGGGTTCCGGGGGTTAGCTGCTCCCAAAAAGCAGTCGTTAAAAGATGTCAAGAAAACTTTATTCTCTGCATCCCGTTCTGAGGGTAACATGTACCCAAATCAGTTATGGGGATAGCTGAAAATCCCCGTCATAAACAGATAGTAGGAGTTAATAGACAGAAGTATTTATCTCTTTTGACTGTAAAGGGTTAACAAGTTCAGTAAGCCTGGCTGTCACCTGATCAGAGAACCAATCAAGGGACAGGATACTTTCAAATCTTGTAGGGAGGAAGTTTCTGCGTGTGCTGTTAGAAATTTGCGTGGTCTGTTCTCTCTGGTTTCTGAGAATGACCCGACGAGCAACCAGGTTGTTTCTCTTCAATTTCTCCGATAACAGGCTCTTATAAGTTCACAATAGTGCAGTACTAGGTGTAATAATGGCGAGTTTAGGCTTATGTTTCTTTTCTTTATTTGCAAATGTGCATTTGGCGGTGGAAGGATTTTAATTTGTACTTGTTATACCTAGGTGGGAGGGTATTCTCCAGCGTTCTATAGCTGAAAACCCTGTACCTAATCATCTTAAATTTACAAAGATTTAATTTTTTTACTGTTTTCTTTCTTTAATTAAAAGCTCTTCTTGTTTAAGAACCTGATTTTTTTTTTTTTTTTATTCTGGTGAGACCCCAGGGGACTGCGTCTGGAGCCACCCGGGAATTGGTGGGAGAAAGGAGGGAGGAGGGGAGAGAGAGGTTAATTTTTCTCTCTGTGTTAGGATTACTTTCTCTCAGGGAGAGTCTGGGAGGGAGAAAGAGAAGGAGGGAGGAAAGTGAATGTCCTCGTGTTTTGTGATTCAAGGAGTTTGAATCACAGTGATTTCCAGGGTAACCCAGGGAGGGAAGCGGGCGAGCAATGGGTTGGGGGAAAGGGTTTACTTTCCTTGTGTTAAGATCCAGAGGATCTGGGTCTTGGGGTTCCCCGGGCAAGGTTTTGGGGGGACCAGAGCGTACCAGGCACTGGAATTCCTGGTTGGTGGCAGTGCTACAAGTACTAAGCTGGTAATTGAGCTTAGAGGAATTCATGCTGGTACCCCATCTTTTGGACACTAAGGTTCAGGGTGGGGAATTATACCATGACACCCCCATTATTATTGAATCAATTAGAAGTTACAAAGTTTCGAGGGAAGCTATAGACATTAGGGAAAACTCCACAGAAGGCATGGACAAAGAAAACAAGATGGATTTTAAGTATATCCAGAATAAAAGAATTTCTAACAATGTAATAGGCCCATTACTAGACAGCGATGGTAAATTTGTTAATAATGCAGATGAAGCTGAAGTGCTCAAAAATATTTTTGTACTGTACTTAAAGGAGCAGAATGATGTACTCGTATTCATGAGGATGATTTACTTCCCAGTCCATTAGTAATTAAGTAAGATGTTAAACAGCATCTACTAGGGATAAGCATTTTTAAATTACCCAGATAACTTGCATCCAAGAGTCCTCAAAGAGCTGGTTAAAGTGATGTCTGGCCCATGAGTGTTAATTTTTACTAAATCTTGGAATACCATGGAAATTCCAGAAGAATGTAAGAGTGCTAATGTTCTGCCTATATTAAAAAAGGACCTGCAGGATAACCCAGGTAACAATCCCAGGCAAAATAATGGAAAAGCTGATATGAGATTCAATTACTAAAGAATTAACAGGGAGGAATATAATAATAGAAAATACATCTTGTCAAACAAATGATATAATTTTTTCATGAGATTACAAATTTGGTTGATAAAGAGAACTGCATAAATGTAATATACTTACATTTTTGTAAGACACTTGACTTAGTGCTGCATAACATTCTGATTAAAAAGCCAGCACTATACACTATCAATAAAGCAAACAGTAAATGGATTAAGATCAAGCTAACTGACAGGTCTTAAAAGGTACTTGTCCATAGAAAATCATAATTTAATGGGGGCTGTTTCTAGGCTCAATATTTTTCACTATTTTTGTCAGTGATCATCAAGTAAATATAGAATCAATGCTGATAAAATTTGCAGATGGCACAAAGATTGGTGGAGTGGTAGTTAATGATGAGGAAGGGCAGTCATATAGAGCAATCTGGATTGTTTGGGAACCTGGTCCAATTGAAATAAAATGTGTTTTAATGAAGTCAAATGTAAGGTCATATGTCTGGATGCAAAGAATGTAGATCAGTCTTATAGAATGGGGGACTATAGTTTGGAAAGCAGCAACTGTATCTTGTTAACCAGATCAGGAGCCATGGAGGATAGCTATAAGGCAGGGGTGGGCAAACTACAGCCTGTGGGCTGGATCCGGCCCGCCAGCTGTTTTAAGGAGGCCCTTGAGCTCCTGCTGGGGAGTGGGATCTGGGGCTCAGCACTCCAGTGAGGGAGCAGGTTCGGGGGCTGCTCCACGCAGCTCCTGGAAGCAGCGGCGAGGCGGCGCTCCAATGGTTCTGCTCCAATGGCCCTCTCCACGTAGGAGCCGGAGAAGGGACATGACGCTGCTTCCGGGAGCCGCTTGAGGTAAACGCCCCCCAGAGCCTGCACCCCTGAGCCTCTCCCCATGCCCCAATTCCCAATCCCAGCCCTGAGCACTCTCCTGCATCCCAAATCCTTCATCTCCAGCCCCGCACCCGAGAGCCCGCACCGCAGTCAGAACCTGCACCCCAATCCCCTGCCCCAATCCTCCTCCCACCCTCTGAACCTCTGGCCCCAGCCCAGAGCACCCTCCTACACCCCAAATTCCTCATCCCCAGCCGGACCCCCAACTGGAGCCATCACCCCCTCCGCACCCCAGCCTGGAGCCCCGTCCTGCACTCTGAATGCCTCATTTCTGGCCCCACCCCAGAGTCTGCACCCCCAACCGGAGTCCCCACCCCCTCCTGCATCCCGACCCCAATTTGTGAGCATTCATGGCCTGCCATACAATAACTTTACGCTAATAGTTTATTCTTATAGCCGAAATAGAAATGCTGAAAACTTAGCAATACTCTCTCAGGTGCAATAAGGTTTGAATATTGCTTCCTGGCTTGTTGATCCTTCATGTTGGCCCTATCATTGATTTTTTTTTTTATTTCCCCCCGCCCCGCCAGCACTACTCAGCAGTATCTGCTCTTCTCCTTCCTGTATGCTTTTTCCTCCCATATCATATGTTCACAGAAAGGACCAATGTGATCATCTAGTCTGACTTCCTGTATAACACAGGTCACAGAACGTTCCCAAAATATTTCCTAGAGCAGATCTTTCAGAAAAATATCTAATTTTGATTTAAAAATTGCAAGTGATAGAAAATCCAACATGATCTTTGGTAAATTGTTCCAGTGGTTAATTAACTTCACTGTTAAAAATTTACACCTTATTTCCAGTCTGAATTTATCTAGCTTCTAGCCATTGGATCGTGTTATACCTTTGTCTGCTAGACTGAAGAGCCCTGTATTATAAAATTTCTGTTCGCCATGTATAGTAGAACCTTAGAGTTATGAGCACCTTAGGAATGGAGGTTGTTTGTAACTCTGAAATATTTGTGACTGAACAAAACATTATGGTTCTTTCAAAAGTTTAAAACTGAACATTGACTTAATACAGCTTAAAAAGTTTAGTATGTGGAAGAAAAGTGTTGTTTTTAACCATCTTAATTTAAATGAAACAAGCACAGAAACAATTTCCTTATCTTGTCAAATCTTTTTTGTTAAACTTTCCCTTTATTTTTTTAGTAGTTCACGTTTAACACAGTATGGTATTGTATTTCCTTTTTTTTTGTGTGTGTCTGCTGCTGCCTGATTGTATACTTTTGGTTCCAAATGAAGTGTTTGGCTGGCCGGTCAGTTCATAACTCTAGTGTTCATATGCAGTCCATGTGACTTCCTCAGGGCCATACAGGTAATATATATAGTGCGTGGATGCGGCCCATATAACACATAGAGAGCTGCATATGCGGTCCACATCTGATACCAGTCAGCTCTGTTTTTGGGGAACCAGGGTGCAATATCCAGCCTGTCTGACTCATGAAAGACACCTCCCCACCAGCCTCTGCTTGAACCAAAACTGATCAGAGAAAAGACTTGCAGAGAGCAGCGAAGGGCGGTGGGAGACACATCTAGACACCTCCTGACAAGGGTGACAAGAACAAATAGCCTCATCTGCATCAAAGATGGGACAGGGAGGCATCTCCATTAGCCTACAGAATGGAGAACAGAGATTCCAAGGCAAGAACCGCACGGAACTCTGGTACCAGAGAAGCAGGGAAGCACTGCTTGATGGGGGATCTCTGCACCAGATGTTAATAACCCTATGCCTGTACACACCCAGCTCAGCCGTTATTGGACCAATTCTATTAATGAATCCTTGATTGATAATCAAAATACTGAAACAGCCTAATTGCATTGTGAGCTCCTTGGAAGGAACATCATCCATAGCCAAAAGTGATCAGCTCCTATTGTCTAGCCTAAAGAAAACCCTTGAGTCATCAGTTTACCCATAAACAAATCTAGTGTTCTCCCTTGAACCATTGTATTTTCCCTACAAAACCCCCTACTCATGCTCCAGTAAGTGTTGTGATGCTTGGATCCAAACTGTGCATCAGTTCCACTGGGACTCCATCTTCTCTTGACTGATCATGCTGGGGGCTCTGCCTGTTTCCAGCATTCAGGACCCTGAGCTACCATCATCAACTGGGAACCCCGACCAGTTCAAGCTTCATGGAAGTGATGAGATCCCTCTCTTTTGCTCTCTCTGTTTTCTTTTCTACCTCAGGTATTAACCTTTAATAATGTAACTGTTGTTTTGGTTTAGGCTCTCCTTGTGAAGTTATCACTATTATTCAATAAATAACTTTTATGGTTAAGCTGGTTGCTTCTTTCTCTCTGAACTTTACTCTTTTGTGTTTTTAGCTTCCCCACTTACTCTGCAGCAATGCTTCTTTTACCTAAGCTAAAGATCCCTGTAGCGCCCAAAAATACTAGGGGGTTTGCTCATCAAGTGCGTTATTACCAGAACAGTTGTGACATGAAAGTGGGGAGAGGAACATGCTGAACCTGTGATATGAGGGTGGCAGCTTGAAAGTGCTGCTTGACCCAACCCACTGAGTCCAGGGACATATAATGGGTCAGCTTGAAAGTGCTGATTGACCCGGTCCGCTCAGTGTGTGTGTGTGTGTGTGTGGGGAAGGGCGGTTGGTTCTGCAGCTGGAGGAACCCAGCCCCGGGGAACCTAGATCCTGCAGGATAGCTCCATTGGGAGTGGACTTGCAGTAGGGGGAGTACAGCTCCATATGAAAACACAAGTGACACAAGCAGCACATTGATAGAATTACAAACCCCACCCCAGAAGAGTAACCCTAATAAATGAGCATACTCCGAAGTAACGGACAAACCTGGTAACAAATGGTAAATAGGTTGAGAACCACTGACCTAAACAGTTGAAGATTCTTGAGTCTTTGACTATAAAGCATATTTCTCAACACTTTAATCATTCTCATGACCTTTCTCTGAACCCTCTCAAATATATCAACATCCTTCCTGAATTCCCCCATAATTATTCCAACCCAAGAATTACAAGACTGTGCTCAGGCATAAGAGCCAGAAAGTGAAAGTGACTAAAAATAAAAGTGAAATTGACCAGTGCTTTTTGCTTACGTAAGCTGAGTGAACTGTACAAATTAACAAAAGCCAAACATAATGAAGGTGAATTAGGTTTAAAAAATTCTTTGTTTCAATAATTGAACAGTGATCACCCATTAAGAAGTCAACATTTGCACAGTTACCAGACACCAGTATCTGAGAAGCCATAGTTATTTCTTATGCTTAGAAGGGGATAATGATTCTTAAGATTCTTTAGCACAGAACTGCACACCGTACCATAGTAACTCTAGCTCAGGAACCAATCCATGCAACAAACCTCGATGCCAACTCTGTCCACATATCTACACCAGCGACACCATCACATGACCTAACCAGATCAGCCACACCATCACCGGTTCATTCACCTGCACGTCCACCAATGTAATATATGCCATCATATGCCAGCAATGCCCCTCTGCTATGTACATCGGCCAAACTGGACAGTCTCTACGGAAAAGGATAAATGGACACAAATCAGATATTAGGAATGGCAATATACAAAAACCTGTAGGAGAGCACTTCAACCTCCCTGGCCACACTATAGCAGACCTTAAGGTGGCCATCCTGCAGCAAAAAAACTTCAGGACCAGACTTCAAAGAGAAACTGCTGAGCTTCAGTTCATCTGCAAATTTGACACCATCAGCTCTGGACTAAACAAAGACTGTGAATGGCTTGCCAATTACAGAACCAGTTTCTCCTCCCTTGGTTTTCACACCTCTACTGCTAGAACAGGGCTTCATCCTCCCTGATTGAACTAACCTCATTATCTCTAGCTTGCTTGCTAGCATATATATACCTGCCCGTGGAAATTTCCACTACATGCGTCTGACAAAGTGGGTATTCACCCACGAAAGCTCATGCTCCAAAAGGTCTGTTAGTCTATAAGGTGCCACAGGATTCTCTGCTGCTTGAGCACAGAACACATTATAAAATGTATATTGTCTCATGACATCCACTGTCACTCAGGCCACCTGCCTTCCCATTCACAATTGTGCAGGTTATCTCTGTCACAGTTCAGGGCAACTGCATCTGTATTCCTCCCTCCTGGTCCACCAACAGCACTCATTGCAGGTTCCCTGTTCCTCAGCCATCACCTCTCTTGGACAGAGACCTGCATCTCTTTCCCTCCTGAGCAGGGTTTTCCCCAGCTGCACTGTTTCCTACCTACTCTGTGTTATCCATAGTAAACCAGTCTGCCCAAAAGGCCAGCATTGCACTTTGCTTTCTCTCCAGAGGCTTTTAACAGTGTAATGTCCTGCAGTTATAAATTACCATACAGTTCTTTTTAAGCAAGTACATTTATTCTTAATGTGAAAGTATTACAGAGCAACATATTAAAAACAATAAAACACATATGCTACACACATGTTAAAAAGCTTACCAGAGTCACCCCCAACTCCAACATTGTGCTTTGGTAGGTATCAGTCCTTCTAATCCTTCTGCAAGGATTGGGCTCCCTGCCTTGGGCAGAACACAAACCCTGAGTCAGATTAAACTCAGGCTATTTATCCAAAAGTCCTTTCTCTGTCTGTTGGTCTCCGGAGAATCCAGTTTTAGTTAATACATACAAGAATCTCCAGAAGCTGATACCTCTGTGTGGGATGATGGGAAAGTGGTTACAACCTGCCTGATTTAACTTAGTCACCACCTGCTGTTTTTAGTTCCTGGAGGAGCTGTGGTACCCTTCCCCCATGGCATAGAACACAATCATATATAAACCATTCATTTAAAACAATGGCCCCCATTGCAGTATCTGTCACATCTCCCCCCTAGAAAGGTTACATACAATCACAACCCACAATAATACATACACTCAATACAATACAGTCTTTCAAGAATATTGCAGGAAATTTCCACATCTGTCACAACCTCTTCCCATGTCTGATTATATAATATCACTTTGGCAAATACTGAAAAATGCTTACATGATAAAGTTATATTAAGAAACTACTGAATATATTTTTAGCCTCTTTTAATGCTATTTATAAGACAGAGATAATGAGAAGCAGCCAGCACCACTTGACCAACAAGCTCTCCACAGACCACCAACAAATGCTGCCTAGGCCATAATTTGAAAACCTCTGGAATAAGTGCAGTATCTTAGGTACTGCTGGGCAAATGTTAAATGATTGCAATGTAGTGAGCAATCTGGGCCAAGATTTAGGGAGATCCTGTGTGGTGCAACTGTAGCACCAGTTATGTTTGTCAGTCTGAGAGCTAGCTAGTCAGGGAGCTATGAATCTGTGGGGTCACCTTTCTGAATAGAAAGTGCCATTTTAATTCACTGTAATTGAGTCCTGTCATATTTCTACTGTGAGGGCCATCATGGTGGTGACCACTGACAATAGCATTATTTACAAGAAAATGTATTGTTTAAATATATTGTTTTTAATCTGATGTGACCTTATGAGTTCATGTATGCTGGCTGAGCTCAATTCTTTTGAGGCCCTCATGCCTTTTGTTTCTGCTAAGAACAGGAATAAGTTATGTGGGTGGCTGCACAGAGAGGTTGTTGCTTAGTCAGGGTGGCTGCAAATGCATAGACACATAGATATAAAGTCACTGATGCTAGGTCAGACCTTGTTATGCTTCTGCAAACCATAGAAATGTAGACCTGGAAGTGACTTTGATATGTTATCTAGTCCATTCTTCTGCACTGAGGCAGCACTAAGTATTATCTAGACCAGTGGTTATAAGCCTGCGGCTTGTGGCCCACTTGCAGCCCAATCAGCACACAGCTGACATCCTCAGGGTCATATAGGTAGTATATATATTGTGTGGATGAGGCCCATATAACATATAGAGAGCTGCATATGCAGCCCACAAAGGTAAATAGGTTGAGAACCACTGATCTAAACCGTCCTGGGCAGATATTCATTTAATCTCGTCTGAAAACCGCTGACTACAGAGATTCCACAATCTTCCTAGGTAATTTGTTCCAGTGCTTAACTGCCCTTTCAGTTAGGCAGTTTTTCCTAACTTCTAACTTAAACTCCTTTGCTACAATTTGTCTATTATTTCTTGTCCTGTGCTCAGTGGTTAAGGAGAATAATTTATCACTCTCCTCTTTATAACTACCTTTTTATAAACTTGAAGACTGTTATGTCCTCCCTTAGTCTTCTCTTCTCCAGACTAAACACATCCAATTTTTTTTCAATCTTTCTTAGTAGGTCATGTATTCTAGACCTTTAATCATTTTTGTTGCTCTCATCTAGACTTTCTCCAGTTTGTCCACATCTTTCCCAAAGTGTGGTGCACAGAACTGGACATAATATTCCAGCTGAGGACTTACCTGTGCTGATAGAGTGGAAGAATTACTTCATGTCTTGCTTACAACACTCTTGCTAATACATCCCAGAATGATGTTTGTCTTTTTTTGCAACAGTATTACATTGTTGATTCCTATTTAGTTGGTGGTCCACTGTCTCCTAGATCCTTTTCTGTACTACTCATTCCTAGACAGTTGTTTCCTAGTTTGTATTTATGTAATTGACTATTAATGTGAAGACCTACAGAGTAGTTGCTAACTTTTCACAGGAGGTTGGAAGTCAACTTCGTTTTGTATTTTGTCTCATGGTCATGGTTTTCCTATCATGTGATATTTCATCTCTGTATATCATTGGTGAGACCATGTCTAGAATACAGCGTCCATTTCTGATGTCCACATTGTGAAAAGACATGGGAAAAACTAGAAAGGATTAAGAAAAAAAAAAGCTATAAGAATGATTTGAAGTCTGGAAAGTTTGACTTACAGAGGAGGACTAAAGAAGTTCAGTTTATTTATTTTATCCAAGGTTTAGAGGTGATTTGTTTATGGTATAAAAGTATGCACGCAGGGAGAAGATTTCTGATAGTGGAGGACTCTTTAAATTGGCAGACAAAATCATAAGATCAATGCCAGGCAGCTGAAGGTTGAGAAATTCAGACTAGAAAAAATGGCTCTAACTTTTAGCATTGAGGGTCATTAACTATTGGGACAATTTACCTACCAATGTGATAATTTGTTATCCCTTCAAGCCATTGGATGTGTTTGTAAAAGAGAGATTGTAGTTCACCAAGAAGATATGTCTTGATAAAAGGATTAGTGGGTGGAATTCTCTAGTTTGCCTTATAGAGGAGGTTAGACTAGGGGATCATAATGGTGCCCTCTGGCAGGGCTGGGTTTAGGAAGTGCGGGTCCCAATTCGAACATTTTTGGCGGGGCCCTGGCAGGAATGACTGAAAAAAAAAAAAAGTGTAAAAAAAAAAAAAAGTCTTTTATTTCTTCCATGTATTATTTACTTTCCATAACTATATAAATAATACAATTATATATTATGTAAATTGCATCATATATGCTGTTGATTGGCTATTAATGACTGCCATTTCACATGTGTGGGTCCCTGCTACTCCCTGCAGGTGTGCACATGTGTGGGTCCCAGCTGCTCCCTGCCCACCTCCTTGAAGCAAGTGTGCAGGGTTACTGCCCTGGGAACTGCAGGGCAGCAGTGGACATGGGGCTGGTTGGAGGCAGGGCAGGGGCTGACTGGAGGTAGGGTCTAGCTGCAGGCAGGGCAAGGGATGCATAAAGGGCTCGTGATGGAGGGGGCTTGTGTGGGCTTTGGCTTTCACCGAAGGCGGCAGGGGGAATCTGAGCAGGGATTTGGGAGGCTGCTGATAGAGAGTGTGGACTGGGCTGGCTTCGAATGTCAGGTCGAAGGCGATATGGTGTGCAGAAGATTAGAGCTGGAGGGAGACAGGGCAGGGAGGCAGGGCTGGGTGTGGCAGGGTGTGCAGGGCTGGTGCAGGCAGGGTGTCGGATTGGTTGGCTTTGAGCAGGGCCACAGAGGTGTGTGGCAGGGGTTGGCTGGAGACAGGGGCAGGGGTTGGCAGGGGCTGGCTGTGGGCACGGGGTGCAGAGCTGGCTGCAGGCAGGGGGCAGGGATTGGTGCGGCAGGGCAGGGGGGCAAGCAGAGGCAGCTGGAGCCCCTGCCCTTTAAATAGCCCAAGGCCCGCTATTCCAGGTGCTGGAGGTTATTAAAGGGCCTGGGGCTCCCCTGCTTCTACCCCCGGACCTTTAATAGCCGCGGGAGCCGGAAGAATACATGGGGGCAGGGGGTCCGGTAGCTATTTAAGGGACGGGGTTGGCAGAGGCAGCTGGAGCCCAGCCTTAAATATGCCCAAGGCTCCGCTATCCAGGGCTCTGGAGGTTTTTAAAGGCCTGGGGCCCCTGCTTCTACCCCTCCCCGGACCTTTTAAATAGCTGCGGAAGCCTGGAGAAACATGGGGGAGGGGCTTGACCTATCTAGGCATGAGGTGGCAGGGCAGCTGAAGCCGCTCTTTAAATAGCCCCTGGACTCTCGTATCCCAGGGCTTTGGGGGTATTTAAAGGGCCCAGAGCTCAGCCCGGAGAGCAGGGCTGCAGGGAAGGACTGCGCTCCGGCCAGGGCTCCAGCCAGGAGAGCGAGGTTGCGGGGCGGCTTGCGCTCGGCTGGGAGCGGGGGCTCGCCCCGCTCCGGTGGCGGGGGGGTTTGCCCGCTCTGGCCGGGGCTCTGGCCGGGAGAGCGGGGTTGCTTGCCCACCCGGTAGGGGCTCCAGGCGGCGGCTTGCCCTGTCCGCTGGGAGAGTGGGGCGATGGGGCTTGCCTGCTCCGGCCGAGGCTCCAGCGGGAGGTAGGGTTGCAGGGAGGCTTGCCCTGCTCTGGCTGGGCTCCAGCAGGGACCGCAGGGCGGCTGTCTGGCTCTGGCGAGGCTCCAGGCGGGTGAGCAGAGCGGGCTGCGGGCTTGCTGGCTCCGGCCGGGCCTCCAGCTGGAGAGCGGGGCTGTGGGGCAGCCGCGCTCCGCGGCGCTTTGGTCGGAAGAGCGGGCCATGGAAGACCCGAGCAGACTGCAGCCTGGTAGAAAAAAAAAAAATTAAAAGGTGCTTAAGGCGCGGGGCCCATTTAGGCGCGGGGCCCGATTCCGGGAATCGTGAATCGGCACAAAGCCGCGCCTGCCCTCTGGCTAAACATCAATGAATGTAGTGCTTAGGGCACATGGTATTTTCACTCACTAGTTCTTGCTTCTCCTCTGTAGGTTGCTCAGATGAGATATCACATGCTCTTGGGTGGGAGTTGCTGAAATTTTCATACCACAGCACAAATATAAGTTATGGTCCTTAATTTCTGCACTCTGAGTGTCTCTTTAGAATTCCCTATAAGGCTTCTAATTTTGTGTTGGGTGTTGAAAGGAGGCCAGCAGCCTTCTGCACTTTGTGCCCACTATTGAACTGGTATTAATTCTAGGAGAATACAAAGATGTATGTGAATATGTGTAGCTATCTTGTAGCCCCAGCACTGTAGGAATCACATGGCACAAGAATGTAATTCAAGAAATAGCTTTGCAAGCGCGCGAAACAGGGCCATTTTTCCTTGTGCCCCACAGCACTTTACAACAGCTGACCAACAGTACGTTAAGAACGGGAAGCTGCCCTGTTCGCGGTCCCACCTCGGTACGTCTGTGTGTGGCCTGGTCTACACTACGTGTTTAAACCAATTTGCAGTGTTAAACTGATTTAACGCCACACCCATCCACAATACAAGGCCTTTATATTGATATGAAGGGCTTTTAAATCGGTTCTGTATCTCCTCCCAACGAGAGGAGTAGTGCTAAAATCGGTATTCATATTGGATTAGGATTAGTGTGGTCACAAATCGACGGTATTGGCCTCTGGGTGGTATCCCACAGTGCACCACTGTGACCACTCTGAACAGCAATCCGAACTCAGATGCACTGCCAGGTAAATAGGAAAAGCCCACGAACTTTGAATTGCATTCCTGTTTGCGCAGCGTGGAGCTCTGATCACACAGGTGGCGATGCAGTCCCAAATCCAGAAGAGCTCCAGCATGGACTGTACGGGAGATACTGGATCTGATCGCTGTATGGGGAGTGAATCTGTTTCTATCAGAGCTCCGTTACAGAAGACGAAATGCCAAAGCATTGAAAAAAAATCTCCAGGCTACACAGTGCTGCATGACAAGCATAACGGAAAGCCAAAGAATCAAATGGACGCTCATGGAGGGACGGAGGGGGTACTGAGGACTCCAGCTATCCATAGTCCATAGCAGTCTCCGAAGTATTTGCATTTCTTGCTGAGCTCCCAGTGCCTGTAGGTTAACAACATTGTCCAGCGTGGTTCAAGGTATAGCTCGTCAATTTACTGCCTCCCCACCTCATGTGAAAGAAAAGGGAAAAAAATCGTTTTGACTTTTTTTCATGTCACCTATGTCTCTGAATGCTGCTGGTAGACCGATGCTGCGGCAGTAAAGAGCACTGCTCCTCTTTCCTCCCCAGTGGCAGATGGTGCAATGTCTTGATTGCTGCAGTACCATCATCTGCCTGGAGTGCTCCTGGTTGGGGTCGCTGGGTAAATAATAGGAATGATTCCTGGTCATTCTCAGTAGATGGTACAGAACAGCTGGTAACTGTCCTCATCATAGCAACTGGGGGCTGAGCTTCAATCTGCCCCCTCCCTTTCATGTGTAAAGAAAAGATTCTGTATGCCTGTGGATTATCATAGCAGTGGGATGCTGGGCTCCTCTCTCCTGCCACTGTTAATGTCCTGCCTGGACTATCATAGCAGCTGGAGGCTGCTCTTCCTCATTTTATCTCACTAACAAGTCAAGTGTTCTTATTCCTGCATTCTTTATTACTTCATCATACAAATGGGGGGGACACTGCCACGGTACCCCGAGAAGGTTGGGGAGGAGGGAAGCAACAGGTGGGGTTGTTGCAGGGGCAGCCCCCATGAATGGCATGCAGCTCATCATTTCTGCAGGATCTGACACAGAGCAGCTGTGCTCTCTGGTTTTCTAGTACACTTACCCAATATTCTAGGTGGGACTGACTATTTTTAGATACCATAATGAAGGGATTGACTCAGGGAGTCATTCCCATTTTTGCCTTTGCACCCCCAGCCAACCTTAGCCAGGAGCACCCATGATAGCAGCAGATGGTACAGAATGACAGATAACCATCATCTCATTGCCAATTTATGCCGGCAGCAGCCAATACAGAACAACTGATAACCATCTCTGCTATCAAGCAAATGCAAATGAATGCTGCTGTGTAGCACTGCAGTATTGCCTCTGTCAACGGCATCCAGTACACATACGGTGACAGTGAAAAAAAGCTGAACGGCCTCCATGGTTGCCGTGCTATGACATCTGCCAGACCAATCCAGGGAAAAAGGGTGTGAAATGATTGTCTGCTATTGCTTTCCAGGAGGAAGGAATGAGTGAAAACACTTACCCAGAACCACCCGTGACAATGATTTTTGCCCCATCAGGCACTGGGATCTCAACCCGGAATTCCAAGGGGCGGGGGAGACTGCGGGAACTATGGAATAGCTACCCACAGAGCAATGCTCCAGAAATCGATGCTAGCCTCAGACCATGGATGGACACCACTGAATTAATGTGCTTAGTGTGGCCGCGAGCATTTGACTTTATACAATCTGTTTTACAAAACCAGTTTATTTAAAATCGGAATAATCCCGTAGTGTAGACATACCCGGTGTGACCCAGCACAGTGTGCAAGCAACTCACGCGGCTGTAGCGAGGGCCCGGGTTCCTACCGATCCTGAATAGCGGCCCCTCGTGGTTTTTGCAGCCCCTTCCCCGACCGCACAGAACAAACGCTGCAGGGGTCGGGGGGGAGTATCCCGCACCTGTTGCGTTTCTTATACAAGAGCCAACTGTGGCAGGAGGCTCGCGCCCACCCCGCGAGCCCCATTGCAGATCGCGAGCCCTGACAGCCAGGGGGGGCCCCGCGGGGCTGCCGCCCTACCTCAGCCACACACGCGGCAGCCGGAGGCCGCATTCCTGCACCCCGCAAAGCCTCGACGTCATACGCACGCGCGGGCCCGCACGCGGCCGCAGCCCCTGCCCGGCTCGCCGAAGGGGCGGGCGCGGCCCCTTTAAGCCAGCGGGGAGCACTCACCTTGCCTCCCCCTTTAGGTACCAGCCCTGAGCCGAGCTGACTCCTGATTGGGCGGCCGCCGGCCCGGTCACGTGGGGGCTGCTGGTCTCTCCACAGCCTCCAGGCCGCCATTTTGGCTGGAAAGTTTGGAATTTCCAGCGGGGCGAGCGGCGGTGGGAAGGAGTGCGCGTGGCCGTGAGGGAGTCTCGGGCGCCTGGGCCCCCTTCTCCCCTGCGGGCTCCGAGCGCGTATCCGCCTCCGCCTGAACTCCGAGGGGGCTGCCCCGTCCCGGCTCCGCTCTGGACCCCCGGGGTCTGGGCTCGTCCTGCCCTCGATTGTGGGGAAAGGCTCCGACGGGACCGGGCAGAGCACGGGCCGCCCCTCGAGCCCGCGCGGTCGGGATCGCGTTGCCGGTCCTTGTCCCGCGCAAAGTTTGGGAGGGCGGCGGCCGGGCGCACCCTGCCCGAGCCCAGCTCCGGCCGTGCCTGGGGTCGCTTCGGGCGCGTGGCTGCTGCTGGAGAGCACCATGCCTGTCAGGAAGCAAGGTGAGCCCCCGCTGCCCCCCGCGCGGCGGGAACTCCGCCGGCCGCGTGCAGTCGCCTCGCCCCACAAACTTTCTGTCAGCGCAGCAGTGTGGCGCTTGGTGCAGCCGCGCGAGTCCCCGTGCTCGGGGCGCCCGAGTGACCCGAGCAGTTGTTTAAACTGGCGTTCGAGAGCTGCCCCGGCATGCGGATCTGCTGCTTCATTTCCCTGCTAATGCAAATGTTTGATTAGTATGCAAGTGGTTTCACTTTTTAGAATTTTTCTTTCACGTAATACAGATTCCGACTTGTGTTTGTACGGGGAAATCTGTGTCAGCCAAGCAGAAATCTGCACATCCTCCTTTGTGCCTGTAAAGTTTGAAGCTGTGCAGATTGTTACTGATATCCTTTGATCAGATGAGTCAGTTAAGGAGTAGGCAGCTCTATAGTTTTATCAGATGTACACCTGGGCAACGTAATTCTTTAATTTAAAAAACTGCTTTAGAAAAATCTGCCTTTTTGAAAAAAACACATCTACTTATGCAATTTATAAACTGGAAATAAAGAACTTCTGAGGAATCTGGCAGTTATTTAAGTTGGGTTAATGAGGGTGTGATGTAACGAATTGCTGTATTGACTAAACTTGGTGCAGTTCTGATAGTTTTCCCCTTATGGTGGTGTTTAGTGTGTTTTGTTTTATTTTTGCTTGCAGATACCCAGCGAGCTCTGCGCCTCCTAGAGGAATACCGCTCCAAATTGAGCCAAAGTGAGGACAGACAGCTGAGAAACTCCATAGAGCGTGTCATTAGTATCTTCCAGAGCAACCTTTTCCAGGCTTTGATAGGTAGATGTCAAAACTTTTCTTACACTCATTCCAATTTTTGCTCACAGCCTTAGACATACATACTGGTATGATGGACAGCTTATATCAGGTAGTTTTAGTGTGACTCTTGATGTTACAGATTTAAGTGGAAAAGATTTAAATTACCAAGGTTTTGTAGAAATGTAAGGGCAATCAAAATACACACAACTGTGTTTTCAACATTTTCTTTAAAAGCATGCAAGCACTTGTTGTTTGTTTTCCCTGCCCCTTTTCCTCTGACAAACCCTAGTCTTGCTTTGAGTGTGTCACATTAAAGGAAAGCTTGTGACAATGACCTCATCTTCATTGCTGGCTTCCATTTCAGAAGTCCTCTACTAACACAAGTTTAAATTTCTGAATTGGAACAGTTGATCTGGCCAAACTGGAGAAACGATCTGGAGTAAATAGAATGAAATTCAATATGAACAAATACAGAGAACTCTATATAGGAAGAAACATTCCGTTTCACACATACAAAATGAGAAATGACTGCCTAGGAGGGAGTACTGCGAAAAGGGATCTGGGGGTCATAGTAGACCATAAACTAAATATAAGTAAACAGTGTAACACTGTTGCAAAAAACCCTAAAAGTGAACATCATTCTGGGATGTATTAGCAGAAGTGTTGTAAGGAAGACACGAGAAGTAATTCTTCCGCTCTACTCTGTGCTGATTAGGCCTCAACTGAAGTATTTTTTCCAGTTCTGAGCGGCACATTTCAGGAAGGATGTGGACAAATTGGAGGAAGTCCAGAGAAGAGCAACAAACATGATTAAAGGTTTAGAAAACATGCCCTATGAGGGAAGACTACTTATTAGGGAAGATGGAAAAAATTGGGTCTCTTTAGTCTGGAAAAGAGAAGACTGAGAGGGGACATAAGTTTTCAAGTACATAAAAGGTTGTTACAAGGAGGAGGGAGAAAAATTGTTGTTCTTAACTTCTGAGGATAGGACGAGAAGCAATGGGCTTAAACTGCAGCAAGGGAGGTTTAGGTTGGAGATTAGGAAAAACTTCCTAACCGTCAGGGTGGTTAAGCACTGGAATAAATTGGCCAGGAATGGGGAACCGCAGCCACTGGGAGCTGCGGGAGGCCTTGCCTGTGTGCGGTCAATGTAAACAGTGTCTCGTGGCCCGCCAATGGATTACGCTGCTGAGCTGCAGGTTGCCCACTGCTGGTCTAGATAATACTGAGTCCTGCCATGAGTGCAGGGGATTGGACTAGATGACCTGTCGAGGTCCCTTCCAGTCCTATGATTCTATGATATCTGGAATTTTTTTTTAATGAATGAGAAAAACAATGTAGTGTCTTTTGGATGATGATTATGTAGTTCTAGCATTCCTCCTTTCTCCATTACTGTAAAAGTAACTGAGTTAATAGGATCACCCTGCATCCTTTTGTGTGAAGGCATTGTACCACATACAGCTGTTCAGGAACTGCCTGCTCCACAACAGGTAAGAGAGAAATACTGTGTCATTCTTCACTTGTAAAAGCAGCAAAGAATCCTGTGACACCTTATAGACTAACAGACGTTTTGGAGCATGAGCTTTCGTGGGAGAATACCCACTTCGTCAGATTCATGTAGTGGAGTTTCCAGGGGCAGGTGTATATATGCAAACAAGCTAGAGATAATGAGGTTAGTTCAATCAGGGAGGATGAGGCCCTGTTCTAGCTGTTGAGTATGAAAACCAAGGGAGGAGAAACTGGTTTTGTAGTTGGCAAGCCATTCACAGTCTTTGTTTAATCCTGAGCTGATAGTGTCAAATCTGCAGATGAAAACTGTAGCTCCAGCAGTCCTTTTGAGTTCTGGTCTGAAGTTTTTTTGCTGCAGGATGGCCACCTTAAGGTCTGCATAGGGTGTGCCAGGGAGGCTGAAGTGTTCTCTACAGGTTTTGTATATTGCCATTCCTAATATCTGATTTGTGTCCATTTATCCTTTCCGTAGAAACTGTCCAGTCTGGCCGATGTACATAGCAGAGGACATGTTTGGCATATGATGACGTATATTACATTGGTGGACGTGCAGGTGAATGAACCGGTGATGGTGTGGCCGATCTGGTTAGGTCCTGTGATGTGTCGCTGGTGTAGATATATGGGCAGAGTTGGCTCGAGGTTTGTTGCATGGATTGGTTCTGAGCTAGATTACTATGATGCGGTGTGCAGTTACTGGTGAGATATGTTTCAGGTTGCAGGTTGTCTAGTGGCGAGGACTGGCCAAGCACCCAGGCCTGTGAAAGTGGGACATTGTCCAGGATGGTTGTAGATCCTGATGATGCATTGGAGGGGTTAGCTGGGGACTGTATGTGATGCCAGTGGAGTCCTGTTGGTTCTTCCTCAAGTTTGTCTTGCAGTAGGAGGCTTCTGGGTACACGTCTGGCTCTGTTGATCTGTTTCCTTATTTCCTCGTGTGGGTATTGTAGTTTTGAGAATGCTTGGTAGAGATTTGTAGGTGTTGGTCTCTATCTGAGGGTTAGAGCAGATGCTGTTGTACCTCAGTGCTTGGCTGTAGACAACGGATTGTGTGATGTGCCCGGGATGGAAGCTGGAGGCATGGAAGTAGGCATAGCGGATGGTAGGTTTTCGGTATAAGGTGTGTTAATGTGACTACCACTTATTTTGCACCGTGGTGTCTAGGATGGACTCCGTGTAGATTGGTTCCAGGCTGAGGTATGGTGGGGTGGAAGCTGTTGAAATCGTGGTGGAATTTTCCAGAGTCTCCTTCCCATGGATCCAATGATGAAGATGTCATCAATGTAGTGTAGGTAGAGAAGGGGCATGAGTGGACAGAGCTGAGGAAGCGTTTTCCAGGTCAGGCATAAAATTTGCATATTGTGGGGCCATGCGGTGCCATAGCGGTGCCACTGATCTAGAGATATGATATTGTCATCAATTTGAAATAGTTTTGTGAGGATAAAGGCACAGATCTCAGCAGCCAGTTGTGCTGTGGCATCATCAGAGATACTGTTCCTGACAGCTGTATTCAATCTATATGTGCGGATGTTTGTGTGGAGAGCCTCTACATCCATGGTGGCTAGGATGGTGTTTTCTGGAAGGTCACCAATGCATTGTGTTTTCTCAGGAAATCAGTGACTTCACGGAGATAGCTGGGAGTGCTGTAGCATAGGGTCTGAGTAGAGAGTCCACATATCAGACAGTCCTTCGTGAGAATGCCAATGCCCAGAGATGTGAGCGTCCAGGATTTCCAGGTTGGGGATCATGGTAGTAGATAGAATAACCTGTTGGGGCCTAGGGTATGTTGATTTGTTCTGGTGTTAGTGTAGGGAGTGTCCTGAGTAGATGGTGCAGTTTCTTAGTGTTTCCTCAGTGGGATCTGAGGGAAGTGGCCTGTAGAAATTTGGTATTGGAGAGTTATTCTGGCGGCCTCCTTTTGGTAGTCAGACCTGTTCATGATGACAACAGCACCTCCTTTATCAGCCTCTTTGATGATAATGCCAGGGTGGTTTCTGAGGCTGTGGATGCATTGCGTTCTGCACGACTTAGGTTATGAGGCAAGTGATGTGTTTTTCCACCCATTTCTGCCTGTGGACGTCGGCGGAACATTCAATGTATAGGTTCAGACGGTCATTTCAACCCTCAGGAGGAGTCCATGTGGCGTTCTTCTTCTTGTGCTGTTGGTAGGAGGTACCTGTGTAGCGTGCGCTGTTCATGTTGTCCGAAAGTATTCTTTGAGTCGGAGACGGCGAAGTAGGCTTCCCAGATCGCTGCAGAACTGTATCATGTTGTGGTGGGTGGCAGGGCAGAAAAGAGAATCCCGAGATAGGAGAGACTTCTTCTGGGCTGAGTGTGTAGTGGATAGATTGACGATATTGCTGGGTGGGTTGGGGGTACCACGGTTGTGGCCCATGTGGCAGGAGGTTTAGACAGCTTGCAGTCCTTTTTCCTTTGTAGAGAGTGAAGTGAGTAATTTAGATCTTCCTGTCTTATTTTAATGAAGTCCTTTTATGGAAGTTGGATTATTAATGAGAGTCTCCAGGTTGGGGAGCTCTTGATGTTTTCCTGTTTGCTGCATGATGCTGATCAGGTGGTTCCTCAGTTCTTTGATAGAGTATGGCAATCTTCACTGTTGTCTGTAGTATGGGTAGCCTCCATGCTCCAAAACGTCTGTTAGTCTATAAGGTGCCACAGGATTCTTTGCTGCTTTTACAGATTCAGACTAACATGGCTACTCCTCTGATTCTTCACTTGGAATTTCATGGTTTTTACGAGATGCAGTCTAGATCCAAAGATGAGGAAATTCATGCCTTTAAGAATGTTCTATGAATTTTAATACAGTCTCATTTTTAAATGATTTTTTTTTTAATTTAGCAAACAAACTTTAGCCATTTTGATTGTAAAGATAAAGATTGCTGTCTGTGGAGGTGGAATGAACCTTCAGTTTTTCCCTTCTGGAGAGTTTTTACTGTAAATTTTCTCATGCAGGTTGATCCTGCAGTACCTTAATACCTCTAAGGCTATGTCTACACTACCACTTATGTTGGTATAACTTTTGTCACTCAGGGTGTGAATAAGCTATCCCCCTGAATTGTGAGATATCTTTAGCCATTTTGAAGATTCCAAATGGCGGACTACATATGGAATCAGGTGAAACACTCACTCCTGGAAATACAGTTATTACTGAAGAATTCCACATTAAAACAGCGAGGTAGTTAAGCAAATATTTCTCTAGTTTAGAGAGTTCTGTGAAATGCTTTTATTTAGACTTTGTTTAATTGCCATTTCCCAGAAACCAATCCAGTTAGACCTACCTTTCCATAGTGGATTCTGATAACGTTAAATTAATACAAATATCGTGACCTTAATGTCAGTTTGAAAATGAATGGTGTAGTTTAAATTGACATTCATGATGGATTAGCTTTTCTCAATATAAGTAACTTCTCTTAGTTTCAGATTTGTTAGTCTCAAAGGTGCCACAAGCACTCCTCATTGTTTTTGCTCTTAGTTTGTGTTTTCTTAGTTGTATTTAGAATAGCCTTTTGTAGCTACTCTGAGTAGCTTATTGTTGTGATTCAGTTTCTTAAGTGATAGAGGGAGAAGGGATAGGATTTGTTAACCTTAGTTTGATTAAAAATTTGATGTCCATCTGAGCTGAATTAGATGGAAGGCTAGGGGGAGGAATTTGTGTATATTTACATAACTAGTCTAATGCTACCATGAAAGAGAGAGAATTATTTTTGCTTATAAACTGGGAGAAAATCTTTTTTTTTTTTTTTTTTTTTTAATAATCCAAACCTGTTTATTTTGTTTAATGGCATTTCTGCTTTAGCAAGACTACTTAATGGAAATGGTCTTATGGAAAGGCTACTCTTTTATAACTGTAGGAGACAGTTTTTGTTTGCTGAATTGTTCATTTTCCTGCGAGTGGATTCTGGAAGTGCTCCTTTGCTTTACATCTGTGCTGAAGAAAAAGGAAAGTGGAACTTTGGAGTGCTCTTCTATACCAAGGCAGTAGAGAGCTGGCTCTGTTGCCTCTTTTTTTTTCCCATCAGTTTTGTTCTCCAACTCCAATCAAAAGAACACAGCAATTTCAAGTCATTTTGTAGCTAAGAACATGTAGACTGAGTTAAATATATTTTCTCTTTAATTCTTCACCTTCAGAGAAGACTTTTTCACTTCAGCTACTACATCTGCATCTGGAATCCAAGTAGGTGGGCTCTTATGCCCAGGCAGAAGCCCACCAACTTCACTTGGACTTGACATTGGTTGTCAGGCAGTGTTTTTCAAACCGTGGTTCACGACCCACTACTGGGTTGTGGCATGTAAGGCGCTGGGTTGCCTTGCTCTGTTCAGCACCGCCAACCGGGACTTTAAAAGTCCCATAGGCGGTGCTGCCTAGCTGAGGCAGGCCAGTGCCTCCCTTTACCGACACTGAGCTTTGCCCTGGAAGTGGCCAGCAGTGGGTCCAGCTTCGGGGGTGGGGGTGGCACGGGGCTCTGCGTGCTGCCTAGGCCCTGAGCTCTGGCTCCACACTGCCATTGGCTGGCAATTGGCCAATGGGAACTAGGGAGGGGATGGGGGTGTATGCCTGTGGGTGAAAGTCGTGTGGAGCTGCTTCCGTTCCTCTGCCTAGGAGCCAGACCTGCTGCTGGCTGCTTCCAGGGAGCAGCGCGGTCTGTGGTGCACCTGGGCTGCACTGCTGACCGGGAGCTGCCAGAGGTAAGTCCATGCCCCAACCCCACACCTCAATCCCCAGCCCTGAGCCGCCCCAGCCCTGAGCCACCCCTTCCCGCACCCAAGCACCCTTATCCCTGGCCCCACCCCAGAGCCCTGACCCCCTCCCATGCCCCAACCCTCTGCCCTAGCCCTGAGCCCTCTCCGCAATCTGGAGCCCCTCTTGTACCCCAACCCCCCCTTTTTCCCAGCCTTGAGGGCCCCTCCTGCACCTCAAACCCCTCAGCCTCAGCCCAGAGCCCTGACGCCTCCCTGCACCCAAATGCCCAGTTCTGGGCCTCCCCCAAACCTAGAACCCCTTCCTGCACCCCAGACTCCTCATCCCTTTCCCCACGCCAGAGCCTGCACCCAGAGCCCTGACCCATTCCCACACCCCAACCCCCTGCCTCAGCCCAGAGCCCCCTCCCACACCCTGAACTCCTCATTCCCAGGTCTGTTAGGTCACGGGCATCAACAGTTTTCTTCAACTAGTTCCCAGAAAAAAAGTTTGAAAACCACTGGCATAAGGTATGCCTTTGCAGGATCAGGACCTAATTGATTTTACACTGTGTTGTCAAATGTACAAAGTAAACAAACTGAAAAAGAGTTTCCCTCCCACCTTTAGATTGTTAAAGAAATCTTAGCTGAAGCAAGGAACAATAGGTTAGTGTCCCTTTGACTTATAAATAAAATTACTAACAAAAAAATCAAATCCAGGCTTTATAATAAAAATAACATTTTTGGATATTCTGTTCAGTTCGTAAAGGAGTACCTCCAATGATCTGGGTTTTGTGAGAAACATAATCTGAGAAACAAAACTGTTGTAAAATGCTGGCTTCGCTCACACAAATTAGCTGACCACAGGCAGTGTTTATCTGAAACTTGGTAAGAAACATGAAACTTCCATAATAGGAATGTAAGTCTTTACGGAATGAAGATGTACAGGTACAACTGTTGAGTGAGAAGCTTGGCCCAAATATTCTCCCCAGCTGCTGGAATTTGTACAAGAGTTCTGGCCTTGTATCCTATTTGAGAGCTTAATCTTCTGCATCAGCCTCTGTCTAGTGCAGGGGTTCTCAACCTTTTTCTTTCTGAGGTCCCCCCTCCACCCCACATGCTATAAAAACTACACGGCCCACCTATGCTACAACAAGAAGTTTTCTCCATATAAAAGTCAGGGTTGACATTAGGGGGTAGCAAGCAGGGCAGTTGCTTGGGGCCCCACTACGTTGCTCAGGCTTTGGCTTCAGCTCTGGGTGGCAGGGCTCAGGACCCTGGGCTTCAGCCCTACACAATGGAGCCTCAGCTTTCTACCCTGGGCCCCAGTGAGTCTAATACTGGCCCTCCTTGACCCGCCCTGAAACGTGTCCTGAACCTCTGGCAGAGAACCACTGGTTTAGTGGATATTATAAATCTTAAACTCCTTCAGTCTCTAGCTGCTGGATACCCTCACCAGAACCTTACGTATTGAGGGATGGTCTGATCTACACTACTCCCTTCCTCCAAGCTCCTGTGCCATGTCTACACTAGGATAAAAAGATGTATTAACGAAACATGTTAGGAAAAAAGATGTTAATTTTAACATATTTCATTAACGCATCTTTTTACCCTATTGTAGACATAGCTGTAGTTGCTGCAACTGAAAGGAGGGAGAAGAAGCCTCATTCTTCTCCTATGAATGATTCCAAGAAACAGTATAATTAAACTACAGACAATTTGAAGTGAAATAAATTCAGACTAGAAGTGATTCATAAATTTTTCACAGTGAGGATCATTAACTATTGGAGCAGGATTTACCAAAGGATGTGGTGAATTCTGCATCACTTGAGGTCTTTAACTCAAGACTTGATGTCTTTCTAAATAAAAGTTTGCTGTAGTTCTATCAGAAATTACTGAGCTGGATGCAGGAATCAGTGGGTGAAATTTTGTTGCATCAGCAGGTGACTACATAATTATACATAGGGTTGTGAAATACCAGCAATTAGAATAACCAGTCCCGTTAATTTTGTTTAGCTGCTGTTTGCTAAAGCTGTGAACCACGAAGCACTGGATCAGGCTGTCTGCAGACAGAGGAAGAGACACTGCATTGTTTTATGTTGAAAGTGTCTTTGCATCTGTAAGAGCTGGAAATTTAAGCTTTTATTTAAAACAAAAAATGTTCTATAGAAATTTGTGGTAGAGGGTCTCACACTCCAGTGTGAGCTTCTCATTCATGGAAGAGTGGATTTTTAAATTCTTCATTTTGTCTTAAAACTGTAATTAAGATATGTTTCTTGATATTGTTAGGACTGGAAGATTGAGAAGCTCTCTGATATTTATTTCTGTAACTCAGATGTTCAAGTACATTAGGTCAAAAGAGAAATCATTATTTAAAAATTCAGTAAATATTTTAAGGATTGAGTATGGGATACACTTTGCTACAATTTCATTCAACAGTAAAAATTATCAAACTGTTCTTGAGGTTCTGTTTGCCAGCTGACCATAGCTGTGGCTTCTTCATTTTTTAGCTTGTAGGCAATACAGTATTTGCATTGTCATAACTAATGCTACTACTGTATTTGTATTTGACATGCTGCTTCTTTTGTTCTAACAGCTTTTACTTGCAGCTTATGTGGAACTACTGGGGGATGTCTATATTAGAGACTTTTGCACAGAGGTAGGTACACTTGTGCAAACCCATAGGCCTTGTCTAGGATAGGGAAATTTTTTTTTTAAATTGGGTATCCTAACATGGTTTGAAATACTACTTAGTATTAGCAGCTAGTGTGACCAATGTGAAATTTTTAAAATCATAGTAGTTGGTTTTGGTGTATCAGGGATTTTTGCACTGGTGTAGCTAGTTACTAAGGACAAGTCCCAGGTTACAAAGGGAAAACAGTTGCATTGGATAGAACTGGTGTTGATCCATTCTTTCTATGCACTTTTAGTCAGTGGCCTTTTGTAATCAAGGTAGTTAGATTACTGAAAACACTTTTATAAGTAATTCTTGGATTAGAATGATAAGCAGTGAGCCCTTGAGTTGTGTTAGGATATGTGGGAGAGGAACAGGATTTGCAGGTGTTCAGCACCTCTCAGAATCAGCCCTTGATTTGAGAAGTGTGTGTTTAAAAAAAACAACCCTTTTTGCAATTTCTTTCTAGGTGGAGTAACTTTTGTTTTCATTTTTGTTTACCTATTATTAAAAAACATCAGTAAAGCTAAAGAAATTACCACTAGAATCTAAGGCTTTGTCTGCACTGGAAACTGAACAGCAAAACTTCAGTCGTTCAAGGGTGTGAACAGCGCTTCTGCCAATAAAGCTAACGCTGCTCGTTGGGAGTGGAAGGATTTTTTGGCGGGAGAGCTCTCTCCTTCCAACAAACAGTGGCTACGCTGCGTGCCTTTTAGCGTCATGGCTGTTGCGGCACAACTGTGTCACTAAATGTACAATAGTGCAAACAAAGCCTTTGGCCAGTTGTTGTTGTTGGCCGGTGTTGCACGGGTTGAACTAAAGGTGTGACTTTAACTTTAACTGGTGCAAAATCCTGCCTTGATTCTCTGTTAACTTAAGGTGTGTTAAGAGTGTCCACAAGGGTTTTACTTCAGTTTAACTAAATTGCATTTTAAGCCAATTTAGTGTGAAATCAGTATATAGATATAATCATTGAATATCAGGGTTGGAAGGGACCTCAGGAGATCATCTTAAAAGTTTTTTCCTAATAGCCAACCTACTCTTAATTTAGAAGCAACATGGATCTATTTCCTTGTTTTCCTCTGTAGGAATTAATATTTATCTGAAAAGTTCAACTTTAAAAAAGTATCTTTAGCATACTGACTAGATGACTGGAAAAAATAACTCCAGGGCATGACTGGTATTCTAAGTCAGTTATAAGTCTCAAATCTATAGCTGAAGTAACATTAAGGTTGGTGTAAACCCTGGGTAGATTGATTTTAAAATCAAATTAATGTAAATGACCAGTTTTAATCAGCAAGCAGGAAACCTTGGTTTGAATAATGTTAAACTTAATTTGCATTTGTACTTTTTAGTCAAGAAAGAGTCATTCTATTGGTTGGTATAATCATTAAAACACGTTGATTTACAGCCAGGTATAGCCTGAACTCTAAAGTTAGCACGTCTTTTTGCTAACCGGGAGGATACACTACGCTTATATGCATATATTTAAATAATTTTATAGTTGAACATCCATTTATTCAGATTTGTATTTTTTTCTTTGTAAATCATTCGCTGGGTATTAGGTCATTCATTAACATTCATACATTGTTTGCAAAGAGTATGTGTTTATAATGCAGTAGGAAAGGGATAGTTATATACCATAAGTGCACATTAACAAAGCCATAATATTGCTGTGCACTCATATACAAATCATTATGTATATATAATACTAAAAGCATATCACAAGCATCTAAAACTTGGGAGACTATTAATGTTTCCACTGAAATTTCACGTCCAAAGAAACCTATAATGACAATAGTACTTTTCAGTGGTGAACCTTACACAGAAAATTGAACAGACATTAGGTTACCAAACTTACATTTAAAAGAAACACAAGGAAATGCAGAATTTTAGGGTTAAATTTGAATCTGAACTCACTCCATTTTATCTAGGTATTGCATGTGTTTCGGAAATAGGCTGCGTTACCCTTGGCATAATACTCTATTCAGTAGCTATGCACATCAGTGTGGTACCTAAGAACATAACGTAAGAATAGCCATACTGGGTCAGAGCAGTGGTCCATCTAATCCAGTATTCTGCTTTCTGACAATGGCTGGAACCAGATGCTTCAGAGGGAATGAACATAGCAGGACAATTATTGAGTCCATCCACTCTCATCTAGTTCCATCTTCTAGCATCAGAGGTTTAGGAACACGTAAAGCCTGGGGTTGCATATCTGATATAATAAATGATATGTCCAGAAGACCAACTTCTCTCTGAACTTCCCTGGTTTATTGTGTTCACATAAGGGTGGATAAAACTGATATTTTTTTTAAATCAGATTTTTATTCTAATTTAAATAAAAATCCAATTTAAACTATTTTTATTTTAACAATAAACCTGTTCAATTAAATTTGAAGTTATGAAAACCCATGTTAAGGGCTAAACTTAGTATAATTTGTTAAAATAATTTAAATAAATAAAAATATATGGTGCATCAATGAGCCCTCAAATTTAATAAGTTAAAGGATGCTGCCTTTTTACTATATACACAACTAGGAGGGAATATTTTTAACTTCTGAGGTCAACTCATGTGTTATAAATGTCTCAATATTATGAACTACAGAGTATCAATATTCTTTTCAGTCTTTACAATGATAGAAAAGCAGATATTTACATTTTTCCAAATGTAAATATCAATTTCTGTTGGACAGAAATGCTTTTGCCTTAATTACTTTTGGTTTTAGTTTAACTAGCAAGTGCAGAGAGAATATTTTCTTTATTTGGTCTAGTACATTCAAGACTGAGAAGCCAGCTGGGAGTTGAACAAGCAAGAAATCTTGTTTTCCCCTTCCAGTCGAGGAATAAAACACAGGTAGGAGAGAACAAGATCTGCTGTTTCTAAAATCTTGAAGGACATGGGGCCAGATTTTCAAAGATACTTATTTTGATGCCTAAAGATACGTGCAAGTGCCTACTACGATTTTCAAAGGCACCTAAGCAGGTTAAGTGCCTAACTTCCATTGAAATCAATGGGAGTTGAAACTGATATGCGTTAAGTTCCTAACCTGCTTAGGTACTTTCGAAAATCCCAGTAGGCACTTATTGACATCTTTGGATACCTAAATACCTTTGAAAAAATGGCCCAATGTGTCCAGAAACAGTCAGTTCACTAGCTACAGTTAATACTTTGTTTAATAAATCAGTTTTAAAAGTATAATGTGTTTTTATATTGCTTTTTCTTGTTACCACCTTATTTAAGGTAATTTTATGTAACTAACAAACAAATTGAAAATGCTGTTTTTGTACATTCGCTGATTTCCAGTTTCCATCCAAATTCAGCTGACAAGTCCAGATTAAAAATCTTCATCTCCCGCCAACAAAGCTACCTGCCCCTTTGTTGGAGGTGGTTTTATTTTATTGGGGTAGGGGGATTTCTGCAGCTCTGAGCCCCCACGGGTGGTGGGGGCACCAGAGCTCCCAGCCGCCCAGCCCCTTCCCATTTTATCATGGATATTTTTAGTGAAAGTCAGGGACAGGTCAAGGGCTTCTGTGAATTTTTCTTTATTGCCCATGACCTGTCCGTAGCCTTATATATTATCAGTTAAAAACATATATGCAAAAGAGTGCACAGCAGTAGTAGTCAGTTTGACAAAATAAAATGTATAAAAAGAGATATGATATACTGTAACTAAAGAGATTACATGAAGCAACAGCAATTCCATTTTGCAATGCTAACATTGACACTTTTTACTCAGGGGACCATAGCAAAAGATGAGGTGGAGGGAATGGGGATATATAGCTTTGTTGGGGAATTAGCTTTGAAAAGGATATTCCAGAGAGTTTAATTTCATGCACCTGCCTCTGTTTTTATCCACTGGTCATGCTGACAACATGCCCCGAGTCACCTGCATTACATAGATATTTTAAACTGGGTGTAGGAGGTGGGATAAGCACAAAGGATAGATTAGTGCAGGAGCAGTTGAGAGAGCTGATATTTCTTCAGAACTTTTGACTGAATACATTTGCAGGTTTTGGGAATTTGTCTACTATTCTGACAGCCAATGTGATTCTGCTTATACTTTGTCCACTAGTTCTTCATTATCCCGAGCTGCTGAGAGCTTGGCAAATGCAACACATGTCTTGAATTGCCTGCCCTGCTTTGAAATAACACGCTGAACCTTTGGTTTTTTTGAAGCAGTGATCAGTCTCAAGAAAAGTCATGGGTGCAGATTACCTGCTCGCTGCTTTTTTCAGTGCAATGAAAAGACGCACACAGAAAGCAAGACATTTAACTTGGAATGAATATTTCTTTTTTAAACGTATCATGGATATGAGTAATGCAAGAACATTTTTGAAAGAATTAATTGACTGACACAGGAAAAGTACTTGGCCCCCTTATGTAAACAATTTTGAAAATATGCAGGAGTTGTAGGAATTTCCCCCACCAAGAATATATTTTTAAAACCATTTACATTTTGGTACAGTAATTGATGTAAATGTTAGGAGGATGGCTTGCTAAATTTAATTAATCACCATGTGTGTAATAGAAGCACAAGATGGCGTACTGGAATTGGTGTCTCGTGTGTACCACCAAATCACACTAGGAAACAGGATGACTGGTTCCTTCTGGGTCCGTAAGCACCTACCTATAATGTGTAGAAAAAAAACCCTGCATTATAATGGAGGACTTCAGTCTGAATGACACATGCTGGTAATCTCATGCTTTCAGTACTAAAACATCCTTGAAATGTCTATAGCAAAGATCAGCAACTTTTGACATGCAGCCCGTCAGGGAAATCTGCTGACAAACTGGGACAGTTTGTTTACCTGCAGCATCTGCAGGTTCGGTCGATCGCAGCTCCCGCTGGATGTGGTTTGCTGTTCAGGCCATTGGGGGCTGCGGGAAGTGCCATGGGCTGAGGGATGTGCTGGCTGCTGCTTCACGCAGCCCCATTGGCCAGGAACAGCGAACCGCGGCCGGTGGGAGCTGCGATCAGCTGAACCTGCGGATGCTGCAGGTAAACCAACCGTCCCGGCCCACCAGCGGATTTCCCTGATGGGTCGCTTGCCAAAGATTGCCGATCCCTGGTCTATATTATAGATGACTGTTTTCTAATTCAGAAAGTGTTGCATCCACCACGGAGGAGATTTCTTCTTGACAGATAAAAGAGGAATTAATCACAGAAATAAAATTGATGATCGTGTACCTACAAGTGATCATGACTTGGTCACATTTGCCATGTGCAAACAGAAAGTCCAAACCTTATATAGACACATGAACTTTGTTCTCTAAAAGGGCTAATTTCACAAAACTGAAAACAATTACGAGCCAAATCAGCTGAAAGAGAATTTAATCAGAAAAATATAAATGATTTTTGGTAATTGCTTAACTCTTTACTTGATGCCCAAAAATCCACAGTTGAGAAATCAACCTGACGTAGGGAGGAAGTAATGCTGGCTATAAATGTGTTAAAAAAAATGGAACAAAGGGGAAGTTGATAGTAATGAATATAATCAGAAGTTGGGAATTGTATACAATTGATCAGGAGAAAAAAGCACACAAGTAGAAATCTGTGGCCAGCAGAGTAAAGGACAAAAAGGATTTTTTAAAAGCATATTAGGAACAAAAAAGAATCATAACAATGATATTTGTCCATTCCTAGATGGAAATGGTAGAATTGTCAATAATGCAGAAAAAGCAGAAGTTTTCAAAAAGTATTTCTGTTCTGTATTTGGGGGGAAAAAAGATGTTGCATGATGAAGGACTTTCCATTCCAGTTGTAAATAAGGAAGATTTTAAACCGCAGCTGATAAAGTTAAACACTTTCTAATCAGCAGGTCTCAGTAACCTGCATTAAAAAGTTTTAAATGAGCTTAGCCATTGACATTGGTGGTTTTTTTTCTTTTTTTGTGTAACATTGGGGAAGTTTTGAAAGATGAGAAGAAAGCTGTTGATGTGCCACTCTTTAAAAAGAGTAAATGGGATGATCCAGGTAATTATAGACCTGTCAGCCTAATATTGATGCTGGACAGAAGAATGAAAGGAATGGTATGGCACTTGATTAATAAACAGTTAAAGGAGGGTAATATAATTAATGCCAGTCAACATGTGTTTATGGAAAATAGATCATGTCAATTTTCATACCTTTTTAAATGAGATGAAAAGTTTAGCTGATAAAGGTAATAGCATTGATGTAATGGACTTCTAAAAGGTATTTGACTTTGATACATGACATTTTTTTAAAACAAACCAGAATAAAACAAAATCAAAATGACTTCCAATAAATGAACTTAAAACTAGCTAATTAACAGGTCTCAAAAGAATTTCATCGAGTGAAAGATATTACCTCACCTACCTTGTCTCAATGTAATTGTAAACGGGATCATCGTTGAATAGGTGTGTTTCTAGATGGGGTCCCACAGGGACTTGTTCTTGGCCCTGTGCTATTTTATTAATGACTAGGAAGAGAACATAAAATCATCACTGATAACATTTGCACACAACTCAAAAGATTTGGGGAGTGATTAAATAATGGAGAGGACAGGTCACAGATAAACGGTGATCTGGATTGCTTGTTAAACTGTTCTCAAGCAAACATTATGCCCCATAATATGGCTAAAATGAACGAGTATACATCTAGGAACAAAGAATGTAGGCAATACTTACAGGATGGGGGACTCTTTCCTTGGAAGCAGTGGACCCCTTTTCTGGGGTTCCTAGTGGATCACAACTTAAATATGAGTCAACAATGTAATGCTGTTGCAAAAAAAGCAAACATCATTCTGGGATGTATTATCAAGAGTATTGTAAGCAAGGCACAAGAAGTAATTCTTTCGCTCTACTCTGTGCTGATTAGGCCTCAACTGGAGTATTGTGTCCAGTTCTGGGTGCCACATTTCAGGAAGAATGTGGAGAAATTGGAGAAAGTCCAGAGAAGAGCAACAAAAAATTATTAAAGCTCTAGAAAACATGACCGATGAGGGAAGATTGAAAAATTTGTGTTTGTTTAGTCTGGAGAAGAGAAGACAGAGAGGGGACTTGATAAGTTTTCAAGTGCATTAAAGTGCATATACTGGCACTAGAAAAGGTTCAGAAAAGGGCAACTAAAATGATTAGGGGTTTGGAGAGGGTACCATATGAGGAAAGATTAAAGAGGCTAGGACTCTTCAGCTCGGAAAAGAGGAGACTAAGGGGGAATATGATAGAAGTATATAAAATCATGAGTGATGTGGAGAAAGTGGATAAGGAAAAGTTATTTACTTATTCCCATAATACAAGAACTAGGGGTCACCAAGTGAAATTAATAGGCAGCAGGTTTAAAACAAATAAAAGGAAGTTCTTCTTCACGCAGCGCACAGTCAACTTGTGGAACTCCTTGCCCGAGGAGGTTGTGAAGGCTAAGACTATAACAGCATTTAAAAGAGAACTGGATAAATTCATGGTGGTTAAGTCCATAAATGGCTATTAGCCAGGATGGGTAAGGAATGGTGTCCCTAGCCTCTGTTTGTCAGAGGATGAAGATGGATGGCAGGAGAGGGATCATTTGATCATTGCCTGTTAGCTTCACTCCCTCTGGGGCACCTGGCGTTGTCCACTGTCAGTAGACAGAATACTGGGCTAGATGGACCTTTGGTCTGATCTGGTATGGCTGTTCTTATTTTCTTGTAAAGGTTTTTACAAGGAGGAGGGAGAAGAATTGTTGTTTTTAACTTCTGAGGATAGGACGAGAGTCAATGGGCTTAAATTGCAGCAAGGCAGGTTTAGATTGGACATTAGGAAAAACTTCCTAACTGTCATAGTGGTTAAACACTGGAATAAATTGCCTAAGAAGATTGTGGAATCTCCATAATTGGGGATTTTTAAGAGCAGGTTGGACAAACACCTGTCAAGGATGGTCTAGATCAGGGGTTGGCAACCTTTCAGAAGTGGTGTGCCAAGTCTTCAGTTATTCACTCTGATTTAAGGTTTTGCGTGCCAGTAATACATTTTAACGTTTTTAGAGGAAACCACCTTAGGATGGTTGAAAACCACTTTTTGTAGTTTCTTGCTTCATATCACAAGGATGAGTACGTCCCCTAGTAACTTTGTTTTTGTTATTTCAGTGATGGGCTCATCACTGATGAGTAGTTGAATATTTGATAACTATTCAATACTTCTAGCTGGGTTGAATGGCTTCTGTTTCTCTTTCCCCTCTTGATCAAATTGCCTGTCTGCTTCTTCCGTTTCTATGCAGTGTAGTTGTAGATGTGTCAGTCCCAAGCTATTAGAGAGACCAATGGTCCAATAAAAGATATAGCCTCATCAACCTTATCTCTTCAGTTTCTACTGCTTCTCCAGTTCCTTTATCACAGATCTTTTCCTTGTGGTGTCTGGAGCACCAATTTTCTGAATCTGTTCTAGTTTTGTCACCACCTTACTCATCTTGCACCAGAAATCTCTTGACTTCTGACAGAAAGAAAGATAGCAAATCCAAGGCATGTCACGGAAGTTGTTTTGTTCTTCATATCCACGCCTGTGGAAGAGCCATACTTGAACAGAAGGAATCACAGTTCCTCTTGTAAATATCCTCTGAAAGTTCCCTGTTCCTTGCCCCATTCTGCTTAAGGGTTTACTTGGCTACTGGTTTGTATACCAAGTGTTGCTGCTTTTGCTCCATTTCCTTGCTCTCAGGGAAAGATTAACTACTCAGATGTCAAACGCTGAGTCTGATCAAAGACCTAACGGTGCCGGCCATGTAATCTTCACAGACCCAAACAGACCTGTCTCACCTGGCGTGACCTTTATGGAGACAAATTACAAACAGACCAAACATGTAACTCACCAACTAACTGTACTTGCAGTCAGAGGATCTGCAGTTACTCCCTCCAAAATGCTCTTGTTTGCCTGTATCCTGCCACAAAACATTTTGAGATACTTGGATTTTTTCCCTAAACCCCAGTTTATTTGGCACAAGAGTCATTATCTTTTAGCGTGTCCCTTTCTTGAAACTGGCTTATCTAGACTTAATTTTTCATTTACCAAGGAAAATAAGATAATTGAAGCTTAAAATTAGAAATGGTGTAACTGGTAAGTAACTTTGGTTTTTGTTAGCTTTGTACTGTATTTATTAGTCAATCAGTGATATGTGCTGCTTTTACCCAGGCAATGCTGCTTTACACCTCAGTTTTTATTCTGGTTATGGGACTAAAATGTTGTGTAATCTTTTGTGTAATTTTTTTTAAAGCTTACTAAAAGAAACTATTAATATAATTGTACTGTAATATAAAATCTCATTTCTGAACCATTTTTACATTTCTAGATATTCAAGAATTTTATGAAGTGACCTTACTGGACAATCCAAAATGTATTGATCACTCTAAGCTATCTGAACCAGTACAACATGTGAATACCTGGGATTTCTCCAGCCTTCCAAGCACAACAGTGACATCAGAAACACTGCCAAGCAGTCTTAGCCCAAGTATAGAGGTATAGTGTGGATGATGGTCCTATTTATCTCAGTTCTTAATCAAACATTTCCTGTTTTATGAGATGTAACCCACTGCTGGTTTGAGGATATCAACTAATGTATAGTTTTGTTCTTATTCCTCACTCCCTCTTCTTGTCAGAAGTATTTATATTCCTGGGAAAAATTCCTATATTACTTTTTTTCATCAACAATCTTAGTCACAGGGGTACTATTGTAGAAATAACTTCTTTAAATATGGATATGAATGAGTATTTACTAAACAAAAAGAGGTGAATGCACTCCAGATTCTTGACTGTATCCTTAAACAGGGCTCTTATTCTCAAATCAAAGGTTTGCAATAACTAATGAGTTTAGAATCATCACACCTAGCCATACAAACTTGAGATGAGATCTAGTCATACGTAGAACATGTTACCACCACTGGATCCTATCTCTCAGCATTTCAGTCCATTGAAATGTTTTGCTTGAAAATCCCAGCAATTTATATTGGTGGTCCTCTTCTGTTACTCTTAAGAATATACTGCTACCCTTATCAAGGAATGGAGAAAGGTCCAGTTGGCTGAGTCAAGCTGAGCAGTTCATTCCCTCCTAGTACAGGAGCTGTGTGTGCAGTCTCTACATTAATTCCAGCCCTTTTCTCTGAGTTATCTTCAAAGCCATACAGGAGCTTTGGATATCCAATTCACATTAATTTTAAAGGAAATTTTGAGGACCAAACTTATTAGGTGGCTTTGAAAAATCTCAGTCTTGAAATAACTTTTTCCCTTGCGACAGGGTAAATTGCTAACATTAGGATATTGTGACTCATGAGGGTGTTAGCATTCTTTCCTTGTTAAAATTTTCAAGTTTATCACTTTTGAAGAGTGTGGTTTGTGTTGAAAATCCTCATTCTGGGGTTCTGTGTTTTATCCAAAGTAGCAAATGTTATACATATCTTTAAAAATACACTAGGTATGATTCTAGGGATTAGACAATGAACCTTTAATTGTTAACAAAAGTGACTGAAATGGCAAAACTAGAGTTGTAAGATATCTAGATGATCTCCTACACATCACATGTTTATGTCTCTAATCTACAGTGGAATCGCATCATATTTTTTTTGCTTTGTCTTCAGTTCGGGTGAGAGTCCAGGCGGCCTTTTTCCTCCCCCCCCCCGCCCCCTTTGGGAAAAATGGTAGCGCTGGCACGGCAGGGGATGCGTGCTCAAAAATTTTACTAATGGGGTGCGTGATCAAAAAAGTTTGGAAACTACTGCCCTAAGCTATGTGGACTATATCAGCAATGATATAGGGCTATAGCTGTGCTGGTATAATCCCATAGTGTAGATGCAACCTATACTGACAGAAGGGGTTTTTCCATTGGTTTAGGTACATCACCTCTCTGAGGGATGGTAGCTGGATTGAAGGAAGCATTCTTCTTTCAATCCAGCTTTATCTGCACTGGTGGTTAGGTCAGCATAGCAATATCAGTCAGGGATGTGGGTTTTTCTCACCCTTAACCAACATAGCTTTGTTAGCTTAAACTTTAAGTGTGGACCAGCCTAAGTGAGTTGCCCAGTCTGGTTTTACAGGCTAACATCAATACCTTGGTTGTTCTTTGAGTGTATATCCTTATGGGTGCTCCACCATAGGATGTGTTTGTGCATATGCACTTTTGACTAGAGATTGTAAATAGCAGTGTCTGCAGATCTGTGTCAAGCAGTGCCTTGTGCTCCCATGTGAAGGGGTATCGGGAGGCGTGGACCTGCCACCACTTCAGTTTCTTCTTGACTGCCTGTGGTTTGAGACGGAGCAGTTGTTTTTTGCTGCTTTCAACCTTTCTGCCTTGATTGTTTTGTTTTGTTTGTTATACTTATTATTTTCCAGTAATTTTTTTTCTTAGTTATCGCCTACTTTGTGCTAGGGGGTTTGCCCCCAAATTTCTTGCCCCTTGTGGTCTCTGGCTGTTCCCTGGATTATGCCTAGGACTCTGGAGTTCCAGCCTTATCATAACTGCCACAGGTCTTTTCCTCATAGTGATGGGCACTCAAATTGTCTCTGATATCTTGGAGAAACTCACTTACCATCAAAGCGTAAAGGCTGCTTGGGGTTCAAAGGTAGGTCCCACAAAGTTAGAGAGGCTAAACTGAAGCTTCTCTTAATAGAATGCTCCCTATTCCTCCCACCCCACCTGATATGTTGATCTCAGCTTCTTAGGCTGCTCCAGTGACTAATGGAGCTACAGGCGCAGTTCCAGAGATGAAATTCTCAGAACAAGATAACGTCTAGAGAGGCTCTAGAAAGAGGGGCAAGTCACCTCATAGAGCTCATTCTTGTCTCACAGTGGGTACAGCTGATTCTTCAGCTCCCGCTGGTACCGAAGCCCTGGTACCCTCTAAGAAGCTCTGATCAGAGAGACCAGGCAAAGCAATGCTCCACAAGGGGTGGGGGTGTGTAGAACCAGCTCCTGTCCGGTGACTGTTCCCTCATGGGAGAGAAATGTTTTGCCTGACTGTAGGAGACTGTCCAGATTGCTGGCTGCAAGGAATAAATCCTGCTCTAGGATGCATAGGGAACTGTGTCCTGGAGGAAGCTTTAGAGGGAGAAGATGGGATCTGAGAAACTGCTGCGGGAGGTTGGGGTGTGTGTGTGCAAATTTCATAAAACCCCTTTGGGTTTGTACCCCTTAAAAGAAGTGAGCACCAGAGTGTTGGAGCAAGTCCCTTAACCTGTCACAAAATCATCTGGGCAGTAGTCTGGTTAGAGTTGATAAGTTCTTCTTCGAGTGCTTGCTGATATCTATTCCAGTTAGGTGTGTGCGTGCCGCGTGCATGTTCGTCGGAAGATTTTTGCCCGATCAACCCACAGTGGGTCGACTGGGTTGCCCCTGGAGTGGCGCCGGATATATACCCCTGCTGACCTGACCGCTCCTCAGTTCCTTCTTACCGCCTGTGTCGGTCGTTGGAACAGTGGAGTGCGGCTTAGCTGTCCTCCACCTCCCTAGCTACTCCTTGTTTCTTCACTATTGTTGTTGTATATAGTTGATTTTATATATAGTTATAGCTAGTTTGATAGTTCTTGAATAGTTAGTGTATATAGTTACACCAGGGTTTGGGCATTAGCCCCTTCCCTGCACCCTGTGCTGGGGCCCATGCCCGGTTCACCGGGGTTTAAACCATGCTCGGCCTGTCATAAACCGATGCCCACAAGCGATCCCCACGACTCTTGTCTAAAGTGCCTTGGGGAATCGCACATTACGGATTTGCAAGGCATTTAAACTGGGGACAAAGAAAGAGAGAGACTTTCGCCTGAAGAATCTCCTCCTGGAGGCAGCTTTGAACCCTCCGTCCTCGGCACTGAGCGCTGAGCACTTTGCTAGCAGCTCTCTGGCACCGGACTGTGCCGGCACAGCCAAGACACTGAGGCACCGGCCATCTCCGGTGCAGGGGTCTGCTCGGCACCAATCTCTCTTACCGAAGCAGAAGAGGTCGAAGTCCTCCACTACCTCTGTGCTCTTGGCGCAGACGTAGCCTCATGTGGACTGCCTGGCACCTGCACCTGCTGCGGCACCGTCCACTGTGGTACAATCGATTCCGGTCCCACGGGGACCATCGAGTCCGGTCCCTGAGAGCTCCCTGCCAAAGCCTGTGGTTGAGCTTACGGTCCCCTCTACGCCGGAGACATTCTCCACAGCCAGGGACCTTATAGCCATGATGGAGTCTGTCCTGCCTCAACCCCCAGCACCACCGGTGCGGGTGTTACACTCCAGAGGCAAGCCAACCATAATGAGACCTCCTTCAGTCAGCTCGGCAGACCGGCACAGATCATGATCCAGGTCCCGGCGCTGTTCACGGTCTCATCGATGATCACGGTCCCGACGCTGCTTGCAGTCCCGCCACCGATCGCCTACTTGGTACCGGTCATGCTCGCGGCATAGATCGACGTCTCGGCCTCCGGCCCGGTACTTTCTGTATCGCTCCTGGCACCGCAACTCTCGCAGCCGTTCCTGCCGCAGACCTTCGAGATCCAAGTCGACCTCACGGCACCACGCTGGTCGCAGGTCCCAGTCTCGCTCTCGGCACCGGTATAACTCCAGATACCGATCCCCGGTGCTGAGGAGATCACCAATGGCGAGAGAGAGGGACCCTTACCATGGTCTTTCAGCTCCTCCCTGGCCGTCCCGGCACCCGCCCGTGTCTTCACAGGCGGACAGTGCATATGCCCAAGACAGAGACGCCGATGTGCCCACCACGATTTTCCACGAGCCCCAGGCTCAGGATTACGGACCTCAACAGCGGGCATTCTGGACACCTTGGGCATATCATCAGGCCCAAGGTGCACATCCAGGCCCATAGCGCCCTGCCACATCAGAACACCGGGTGCCGGAAGCCACCATAAGCCGACCTCCTCCTCCTACTTCAGAGGAAGCGTTGGTCCAGCCACAGGACTCCCAGATCCCAAGGAAGACAGAGGCTTTCCACCACGATGAGCCCTCGACTGACCTACTTGTCCCAGGTCTCTCCTCATCCTCCTCCCCTGACGAGGCGGTAGCCGGAATTTTGTCTGTAGACCCTCCACCAATCGACCTGAGGGCCCACCAGGACTTCCTCAGGCTTTTCGCACAAAATATGAACTTGCAAGTCGAGGAGGTCCTGGAGGTAGAGGACCCAGTGGTAGGAATTTTATCCTCTGATGCCCCCACGAGAGTGGCCCTCCCCTTTATACGGACGATCCAGGCCAATGCCAATACGATCTGGCAGTCTCGGGCCTCTGTCCCACTTGCTGCCCAGGGAGTGGAACGTAAATATATGGTGCCCTCCAAAGGCTATGACTACTTGTACGTCCATCCCCCTCCTTGCTCCCTCGTTGTCCAGTTGGTCAACGAGAGAGAACGCCATGGCCAGCAGGCTCCAGCCCCGAAATCAAAAGACACGAAGCACATGGACTTGCTGGGGCGCAGTCTGTCCTGCAGGGGTGCTCCAACTCTGCGTGGCTAATTAACAGGCCCTCCTTAGCCGCTATAATTATAAAACCTGGGCGGCAGCGGACAAGTTCAAGGAGTTGCTCCCTCAGGACTCCCAACAGGAATTTGCGGCCATCCTGGATGAGGGGAAAAAGGTGGCTAGAACCTCTCTCCAGGCTTCCCTGGATGCCGCGGCCTCAGTGGCCAGGACCCTAGCCTCCGGGGTTACTATGAGGCATATCTCATGGCTGCAAGTCTCAGGCCTTCCCCTGGAGCTCCAACATACAATTCAGGACCTCCCCTTTGAAAGGCAAGGCCTATTGTCAGATAAGACAGACCCTAGGCTGCAAAGTCTAAAGGATAACAGGGTCATTATGCGCTCAGTGGGCATGCAGACGCCAGTGACTCAGCGCAGGCCCTTCCGCCCCCAGCCACACCACTCTTACCCTTAGCCCAGACAGAAACAGGACTTTACTAGAAGGCTGGGTAGAACCGGATGCTGGAGGCAGCCAGGCAACCAAGGGGGCCGGAACCAAGGTTCCTCCAAACCTTCCTCAGGGCCAAAATCCTCCTTTTGAAGGTGCGGCCGAGGGCGTCATACCAGTATACCAGTATTGTCAAAGGATCCGTTCCCTCCTTTCTCCAACCGCCTCTCCCTTTTCCTCCCTGCGTGGTCCCAGCTAACGACAGATCGCTGGGTCTTATGCACGCTGGAATTTGGGTACCACCTCCAATTTATTTCACGCCCCCCCCTTCCAGCCCCGTTCTTCGTCCCTCTTCAGGGACCCCTCTCACGAGCAACTTCTCTTCCAGGAGGTGCAGACGCTCCTTGCCAAAGGAGCCATAGAGGAGGTACTGGAACATGAATGGGGCACGGGGTTTTACACCCGCTTCTTCCTAATCCCCAAGGCAAAGGGCGGGTCTCAGACCTATCCTGGATCTGCGGGAACTCAACAGATCCATGATAAAGTTGAAGTTCCATGTGGTATCCCTGGGGACCATCATCCCATCCCTGGATCCCGGAGACTGATACACTGGCCTCAACATGAAAAATGCATATTTTCACATAGCCATCTACCCACCTCACAGAAGGTTCCTCCGGTTCATAGTCAACCGCCAACATTTTCAGTTCGCAGTCCTATCGTTCGGCCTCTCTACAGCCCCAAGAGTATTTACGAAATGCTTGGCTGTAGTCGCCACCCACCTCTGCAGCCGTCGAATACACGTTTTTCCATATCTAGATGACTGGCTCCTCTGAGGCACAAGTGATCCATCATGTCCGCATTGTCAAGGACCTTTTCCTACATCTAGGCCTAATGATCAATGCGGAAAAGTCCACTCTGATTCCGACTCAGAGGATAGACTTTACTGGCGCCACCCTGGACTCCATCCTCTCCAGAGCTTGCTTACCGCTACCCCGATTCCAGGCAGTGGTGGCCATCATCCAGAGTCTGCAAGCTGCTCCCTTGACTTCAGTTCGCACTTGCCTCGGTCTCCTGGGTCACATGGCAGCCTGCACATTTGTGACAAAATACACCAGACTACGCCTATGTCCCCTCCAATTGTGGCTCAACTCAGTGTACCAACCAGGCAGGGATGCCATAGACATGGTCGTCACCATTCCCCCGAGCATCCTAGGCTCCTTCGACTGGTGGCTGACCCCCACCCTGGTGTGTGCAGGGCTACCGTTCCATCCGCTCCAGCTCTCTGCGTCCCTGACGACAGATGCATCATCTCTCAGCTGGAGTGCTCACCTCGGTCATCTACGCATGCAAGGCCTTTGGTCGTCTCAGGAACTGGCCTTGCACATCAGTGTCCGGGAGCTGAGAGCAGTCCGTCTTGCTTGCCAGGCGTTCCAACAGCACTTGCAAGGCCATTGTGTGTCAATATTCACCGACAACACAACAGCCATGTACTATGTAAACAGACAGGGCGGGACAAGGTCCTTGACCTTTTGTCAGGAAGCCATTCAACTCTGGGACTTTTGTATAGCCCATTCTATAGACCTCATAGCGTCCTTTCTCCCGGGGGTTCGGAACACTGGCGGATCGCCTCAGCAGATCTTTCCTTTCTCACGAGTGGTCGCTTCACCCGGATGTTATTCTTTTGGTCTTCCAGAAGTGGGGATTTCCCCGTGTAGACCTCTTCGCGTCCCGTGAGAACAGGAAATGCCAGATGTTCTGTTCCTTTCAAGGCCTCTCACAGGGCTCGATAGTGGACGCCTTCCTGATACCGTGGACGACTCACCTGCTATACGCCTTTCCACCGTTCCTGCTTATTCACAAGGTCCTGCTGAAAGTACGCAGGGACAGAGCCCGCTTGATCATGATCGCTCCAGCGTGGCCCAGGCAACACTGGTACACCATGTTGCTAGACCTGTCAATAGCCGACCCTATCCCACTACCTCTTCACCTGGACCTGATAACTCAGGACCACGGCAAACTACATCACCCAGACCTACAGTCCCTCCATCTCACGGCATGGCTCCTGAGTGGTTGACCCAGTCTGAGATGTGTTGCTCTGACCCAGTGCAACAAGTACTCTTGGGTAGCAGAAAACCTTCCATTAGAGCAACATATCTGGCCAAATGGAAGCGTTTCACATGCTGGTGTGGAGAACACAACGTTCTTCCCGCCGAGGTCTCCATCCCCCCTCGTCTTGGACTACCTCTGGTCCCTTAAACAACAAGGCCTAGCGTTATCATCTTTGAGGGTGCACTTGGCGGCCATCTCTACCTTCCACCCAGGGGAGAATGGTCACTCGGTGTTTTCACATCCTATGGTGTCCAGATTCCTCAAGGGCTTGGAGGGGCTATACCCCCAGGTACGCCGCCCCACCCTAACCTGGGACCTCAACCTGGTTCTTACCAGACTTATGTCGGCCCCATTCCAGCCATTAGCAACCTGCTCCCTTCTCTACCTGTCCTGGAAAACTGCTTTCCTCATGGCCATCACATCGGCAAGACGAGTTTCTGAGCTCCAGGCTCTCACAGGAGACCCTCCATATACTGTGTTCCACAAGGACAAGGTGCAGTTGCGACCACACCCTGCCTTTCTCCCCAGAGTGGTATCGGCCTTCCATGTTAACCAGGAGATCTTCCTTCCCGTCTTCTTTCCGAAGCCACATTCATCGTGCAGGGAGCAACAGCTGCACTCTCTAGACATCCGTAGAGCACGCACTTCTTATATTGAGCAGACAAAGCTCTTCCGCAGAACCCCCCAACTCTTCGTCGCGGTGGCAGAGCGTATGAAGGGCCTACCCCGTTTCCTCACAGAGGCTTTCATCCTGGGTGACATCATGCATCCGCGCCTGTTACGACTTGGCTCATGTTCCGTTGAGCCACCTCATGGCCCACTCAACCAGGGCTCAAGCCTCATTTGCTGCTTTCCTGGCTCACATGCCCATCCACGAGAGATGTCGCGCAGCTATCTGGTCCTCAGTATACCTTTGCGCCTCTCAGTGCCCTGGTTCAGCAGTCCAGGGATGACTCAGCCTTTGGCTCCGCAGAGTTACACGCCGCGACATCTCACTCCGACCCCACCGCCTAGGTAAGGCTTGGGAATCACCTAACTGGAATGGATATGAGCAAGCACTCGAAGAAGAAAAGACGGTTACTCACCTTTGTAACTGTTGTTCTTCGAGATGTGTT
>NC_133776.1:495734-524607 GCF_003597395.2 Chelonoidis abingdonii | reverse complement strand
TTTTTTTTTTTTTTTTTTTTTTTTTTTTAATTTTATTTTAACCTGGCAGTTATCAAAATGTAATTGTAAATTTATCAGTCAGTTTTTAGGTCATTTAATGTGTGCTATGTTATCATTCTAGTTTTTTATCAAATTGTCATATGGTACCAAGTCAGATGCTTTAGAGAAGTTACCTTTATCAGCCAAATTTATAATCTAATCTAAAAAAATTTAGTTTGACAGGATCTATTTTCCAATCATTTGTGTAATACCCAAAGAGGACATGGAGAACAATTGATCGCTGTCCCCTTTATAACAAACTTGCATATTTGAAGACTGTTTTTGTTCCCTCTTCAGCCTTCTTTTCTATAGACCAGTGGTCCCCAACCTTTTCCGTGGGGCGGGTGCCAGACGACTAGTCGCTGAGGACCGTGGCTGCCGGACAAGCAGCTGCTGAAATTCCATTGGGAAGCGGCAACATCGAGGTGTTGCTGCTGAAATGCCACCGTGAAGCATCATCATCAAGAGGCATGACCGCTGAAATCCTACCGAAATTGGGCGGGATTTCGGTGGTAGCGCTTCTTGACATTGCCACTTCTCGGCGGCATTTCAGCGACCGCTTGTTTGGCTGCCAATAAGCGGGTGCACATGGATACCCCAGCGGGCGCCATGGCGCCCGCAGGCACTGTGTTGGGGACCCTTGCTATAGACTAAACATGCCCAGTTCTTTCAGCCTTTCCCCACAGATTGTTCTTTGTTTTCCCAAACCCTTCCTTGTTACTCTCCTATGAATCAGGCAGAGCAGGGATTTGAATCTGGGTCTCCTACATTCCAGATGAGTGCCCTAACTACTGGGCTATTTTGGGCTGAGTGTCTCTCTATGTCTGGTTTTGAGAAACCTCTGAGAAACTTTCCTTGCAAAAGTTTTATAGACACTGGTATGTTTCTTTGAAAAGTTTTGGTTTAGATTAATTGACTTTTTCTGATTGGAAGACATTACATTAAAATATTCCCAACTGCTGTATTGTTGACCACATTGTAGACAATGAGGAAGTGGTAAGGAATGCATGATGCTTTTTCCTTAACTTCTGACATCCATGCTTTTAAGGTTTTGGCTTGGTGGAATGTATCCTGATGTAATTTTAACTCACTACACAGGTTTTGTTTGTATTTTTTCAGGTTGATAATGAATGATGGAAAAAGTCCAAGTTATTCATTTGCTTTCTGGCACTTTGAAATGGAGCTGGCGCATTTCCCTTTTGTCCTTATGGATTCAAATTAACTGTTAGTTTTATTAGTCTCTTGCATTGCTTGATCTTTCTTGAATACATAAATGTCTGCCTAAGATGATGGCTGGTGATTAGGATGTTCTTGTGTCCTTGCTTGCATTTTGATAGCATCCTTCTAATGAAAGTCTTATATAGAAGTGTATAATACTTATTTTGACAGACATCATAGAATTTGGTCAACATGTCTTCTATCCTATCAGATATTCTTCTAAACTTGTCATCTAAAGATAATTAAGTTTTAGAAGCTTTATCTCTCCACTGATATCCTTTTATCTTCAAACTGACATTTGGATTGAGTTCTGTCTAGTACTTACAGTCGTGGAATGAATCATAGAATATTAGAGTTGGAAGAGACCTCAGGAGGTCATCTAGTCTAATCCCCTGTTCAAAGCAGGACCAACACCAACTGAATCATCCCAGCTAAGGCTTTGTCAAGCCTGGCCTTAAAAACCTCTAAGGATGGAGATTCCACCACCTCCCTAGGTAATCCATTCCAGTGCTTCACCACCCTCCTAGTGAAAAAGTGTTTCGTAATATCCAACCTAGATCTCCCCCATCGCAACTTGAGACCATTCTTCTTGTTCTGTCATCTGCCACCTCTGAGAACAGCCAAGCTCCATCCTCTTTGGAACCCCCCTTCAGGTTACTTGAAGGCTGCTATCAAATCCCCTCTCACTCTTCTTTTCTGCAGACCTGATAAGCCCAGTTCCCTCAGCCTCTTCCCGTAGGTCATGTGCTCCAGACCCCTGTTTATTTTTGTTGCCCTTTGCTAGACTCTCTCCAATTTGTCCATATCCCTTCTGTAGTGGGGGGGCCCAAAACTGGACACAATACTCCAGGTGTGCCCTTACCAGTCCAGAATACAGGGGAATAATCACTTCCTTCAATCTGCTGGCAATACTCCTACTAATACAGCCCAATATGCTGTTGGCGTTCTTGGCAATGAGGGCTCACTGTTGACTCATATCCAACTTCTCATCCACTGTAATCCCCAGGTCCTTTTCTGCAGAACTGCTGCTTAGCCAGTCGGTCCCCAGCCTGTAGCAGTGCCTGGGATTCTTCCTTCGTAAGTGCAGAACTCTGCACTTGTTCTTGTTGAACCTCATCAGATTTCTTTTGGCCCAATCTTCCAATTTGTCTAGGTCATTCTGGACTCTATCTCTACCTTCCAGTGTATGTACTTCTCTCCTCAGCTTAGTGTTATCAGTGAACTTGCTAAGGGTGCAATTCATCCCATCATCCAGATCATTGATAAAGATGTTGAACAAAACCAGCCCCAGGATGGACCCCTGGGGCACTACGCTTGATACCGGCTCCTAGCTTTTGACATCGAGCCATTGATCACTACCTGTTGTGCCCGACAATCTAGCCAGCTTTCTATCCGCCTTATAGTCCATTCATCCATAGTATTTTAATTTGCTGGCAAGAATACTGTTGGCGACAGTATCAAAAGCTTTGCTAAAGTCAAGATATATCATATCCATTGCTTTCCCCATATCCACAGAGTCAGTTATCACATCACAGAATGCAATCAGGTTGGTCAGGCCTCGGAGAGTTAGACTCTTGTGTTCTTTCTTGTTCTGTTACTGACTTGCTTTGTACCCTTGACCAGATCACTTATATGTCTACCTTAACTACTAAAATCCAGGCTCTGTTTGTTTGTTCACATATGTGCACCTGTTGTGTACACACAGGGGCTAATCCAAAGCTCGCTGAAGTCTATAGGAGTCTTTCAGTTGAATTCAGTGGGCTTCAGGTCAGACCCATAATGCCAGATGTTCAGTATATAAATCCTTAATTAGCAGCCACACATGTCTAGGCACCCTGTAGCCATGAATAGCACCTGGATTTGTGTGTAAAATAAGTGTACGTTTGAACACACAGAGTTACTGAAAATGAGACCCTTGATGTGTCCATCAGCCCCCATTTACTCATCAATAAATGAATGCGTTATAGGTTGCCCAGTATTCTCCATTATAACACCCTTTTCCAGTTGCTTATAACTGTGCCAACTTTTACCATTTCATCTGAAACTTTCCATGCTGATTTTCTTTCTTAGGTTTTCTTATATTAAAGTTTTCAGCCAAAATGGTTCAACCTTTCCTGACAATGAGAGTGTTGGTCTGTGTGATAAGTTGAACCCTTAGTCATTACTACTTGCAGATGAACATAGAATGGGTATCAGGAAAAGCTTCCTAAAAGAGAGCTACTAGCCTTTGGAACAGCTTTCCATGGTAATTAGTAGAGTCCCTCAGATGATGTAAAAACTACAAAGTGCTAGAAAATGTATTGTAGAGACTAGTACTTCACTGAGGAGGGACTAAAGTTTAGAGAGGGAAGAGACCTATTAGAATTCTGTAATTTATATGATACGTGATACAAACCAATTCAGACTTGGTTTCTAGAACTTAGGTTTAGTATATAAACTTAGGAGAGAGCTTGTAGGTTCTGGATACAATTACAGTTGTATATCTGTATGTTGTTTAATGGGATGGGTATTGAGAATTAATTCAGTATGTTTATAAATTTAATTCTAAAACTGTATGATGTGAAACATATTTCCTTAACTAGGTTATAATTCCTAATTGCTTAGTAATTTGTATATGTTTCAACGTGGTCATTTTTGTTAATATAACTGGCAGAGTCTAGTCAGAGGAAGAAGCTGTCTGAACCACAACAGAATGAGCTGAAAGTGTGTATTAGAAGAAACCATTTTTATAGGTATCTATTTTTTATCTTAAATAGGACTCCAAAACAAGGTGATCTCCTTTTTAATTGTCTCCAATGTGTGCTATTTCTAAGTTAGTGTTTCACTGCATTATTACATGTCCAAAAGATCATGCAGTTTGGTTTACCTGGAGGCTAAAAGTCTGAAATTTCTAAACATGAATATATCTATTTTTTTTTCTAAAATTACACTTCCCTAGTAAAGACTGTCTTTTCCCTTTGCAAGTTGCTTGAGTTTGTTTCCCTGCTCCCCTCTTCTAAAATTCTACATGGACTATTCCATTCATTAGTGCCTAAGAGAGTCAATCATTGTGCAGCCTGCAGACACTGAAATGGTTTGATGGGAAAAATCTTTGCTTGCAGTTACAATTTTCTCTCTTTTTGAGGGAAGATATTTTTTAAAAAAGAATTTGTGACCAGCTTGGGAAAACCAGTTTCAGACCTTGTACACTGGAAAACCATTTTGTATTGCATTTCATCAAATGACTCCCTGTGAACCTCATGTGTTAAGCAATCCTGCGAGAGGAGGGATTAATAAAACAGCATATGAGGAAACAGTTAACTGGTGTGGAATAAACTCTAACATCTTCTGTGTCTTTAGTTCAGGGATAAATTCAAGCTCTTCAGATACAGATAATCAAAGTAAATGAGTTTGACTGCTTTAGGACAGTTAGAATGTTTTTTATTGTAGCTGGTGTTTCTACCTCTGAGTGGATCCAGGAGAGAACCTGCCATAAGTTCTTCTGCTTTGACCTCGAGTGAGCCACCTTATCTCAGTCCTGAGTTCTTTGTTAGTCAGTGCTTAGTTACAATAGATTTGTAATAAACTACTTTCATGTCTAGAAAAATAGCTGTTATGCTGAAACGATGGACTGCTTATGTATTGTAACAACCAAGGTAAGATGTTAGTCTTTTGAACTGGTTGTTAACAAGATTTTTTTGGGTCCTTCTAATCATATTGTAAATATATATATATATTTTTTTTTGGTCTAATCATAATGGAAATACCTTGTCACAGCTTTCTGTAGTCTGATTTTTAATTTGAATTCTTTTGCTGGATTAAATTCTATAGTTAAGATTAGCATATAGTACTGTTTGTAAATACCATGTTTTTAAGAACTAATTATGGCAGTACTTTGTGGCACTGACTTTTTTTTTAACTGATGCATTTCTTATCATTCAGCAGCAAGATTTTCTATTTATTTATTTTTTTTAAGTTCTGTATGCATTAAAATAACAGCAGTTTCTTCTGTTATAAATATAACATTTTGATTTATTCATATAACCTTTCCCAGAACGCATTTAATCTTTTTTCCTATTTAAATGGTTGTCTTAGTCTGAGAAAGTACTATTAGTGATTATTGATTTTTAAAAAATGTCCTGTAATTTTGGCATCCCAGCTTCTGTGAGATAGACCTGCAGATAGTTCGTTGTTATCCATGAGGTACTAGAGTAATGCTCTATGCTTGGCAATCATTTCTGATACAGCCAGTTGTAAATTGCTAAACCTAAATATTCTGTTTGTCTAAATTGAATGCCGTGTCACTATGTGCATGTAAGTGGAGAAAGTGAAACTAGTTTTTGGAAACATATTTTTATGGGCATGGCAAGCTATTGCTCTGTTCTTGTGCCTGTAAATAAATATATATTTTAATAATGACTTCATGTTGTTTGAAGTGATTTCTTTATTTTTAAAAACTGCTATCTACAGCAACGTGATTATTTGGACCAACCTAAATAATTAATGCATAAGTAGTAGTATAAGTGGTACAGAAAGTCTCTCTCTGAGAAACTGGAATAATATTTTATATCTTTTTAAGGAAAATTTATTCTGGTTTACTGGTGACAGTCTTTTTTAAAGACAATGAGTAGGGATGCCTATGAGTCTTTTTGATAGACAGTAAGAAGTGCAACTTCTAACGATTTAGGCTAATTCTCTTTATACAGTTGTGTTCAAAGGATTCAACCTTGACAACTAGAGTGGGTGAAGTCGCATCATCTTTCACCAGATGCCTTTTCTTTTGATGTCTAACTGAGCTCAGTATTGTCAAAAATAAAACACATACTGGTGTAAAGTCCCAAGTTTGATTAATTAAATTCACAGTTGGTGCATTTCTGCCATTGTTCTTTCATTTAGACTGTTTATTAAAGTAGAATGATAGGAAACATAAGCTTTTCATTCCTTTACTTGGATATTAGTTTCCATATGTTTATTTTGTTTTACTATACTTAATAAAGAATTTGGTAAGAATATTTTTGCATAGTAACTAATAATATATTTGGACACATAGGCTAGCTCTTTTAACAGAGATCATTTGTTTTTAACTTTAGTTCTCTCAGGCAAGGATTTACTATCCTTTCTCTAGTCACTCAGAAGAGTGAGACAACAATTTGTCAAATGAGAAGTTGAGGACTGATTTACCTACTTAGTCATCCTGGGCCAAATTTTCATCTAGAATACATAGTTTTAATCCCAAGTAACTCTACTGACTTCTGTAGAATTACTTGTGTTTGTATATCACTATAGTGAAGAGCCAACCAGGGCCCTCTCTTGAAACAGTTTTTCTGCTTGTCTGTTCGGTTCTTGAGTGGGCTTATGAGAGTCTCCTATGGCTGCAGTTGGCTTCTAAGGCCTGGTCTACATGGAGGAGGGTGTGGAGGAGAGGAGGGATCGATCAAGTTATGCAACTTCAGCTACGTGAATAACGTAGATGAAGTTGACGTACTTAGATCTACTTATCGCAGTGTCTTCACTACGGTAGGTCGACTGCTGATGCTCCCCCGTCGACTCCGCTTCTGCTTCTCGCTCCGGTGGAGTACTGGAGTCGACGGTAGAGCACTCGGTGGTCAATTTATCGTGTCTTCAGTAAACACAGTCAATCGACCCCTGCTGGATCGATCGCTGCAGAGATGTGTGGACATGTCCTAAGAGTTCAGGAGTTTATTCTTCCTGGCACATTTGGAGAAAGTAAGTTTTTATCAAATTTTCACTGGTGAATGTGAAGTTCTAGGTGTGATGTGGTGTTTGTGATATTTATATTACTATAATACTTAGAAACCTCATTTATGGACCAGAACCCCATTGTGCTAGGCATTGTACAAAAACATTACAAAGAGACAGTCCTACCTGTCCCAAAGAGCTACAGTCTAAGTAATAGTCACAGGAGTGTCCTGGCCTTTTGCTGGTATTATGTATTGTACAGTTGTCAAACCTGCTCGCCAGTACAAGAGACAGTATTTGCATCTGTTACACTTTTAATTAAGCAGAGTTCATTCAAATAAATAATTCCCCAGTTGGCCTTCTTTTCTCTTAAGTTCAGTAATCTTACTTGAGGATAACTGTACAAGGGACCAGTTGCTTCCATACAAATGTGTGCATGTATAAGTTTTAGTAGTGTGTACGTACAGATGTAATATGTGTTCTTTAATGTTATAAACATTATATAGATTCTCTTACCTGGAAGTAAAACTAAATGAACATAATCAAAGTGGTTGGAGCAGCTTTGAAACTGGTTTAAAACAACATTTTTGGAAAGAAGAATAAGTACTTTTCTGGTCTCTCTGCCTCTAGGAAACCTTGTTTGAAATAATTACAGCTTTTTAATGTTTGTAGAAACAGAAGAAAAACTCCTTTACCGAGCTCACACTTTTCTGAAGAACTGAATATTATTTTTCCTTTGCTCTGGAAATTTGAATGATGATCTTTGATCATTCAGATTAACTTTCCTGTTGGTTCAGAATGAAGAGCTATCCCTTTGGCTGGCAAGTTGTTTTTTTATAATACTACTATTTTGTATGTTTAAGGCTTACCAACTTGCTTTGCTTTAGCTTTGGAAGTTGGTACTAAAAGATTAATCAAAGTGAATTTGGTTCTCCTTATGTGGGCACACTGCGCGTTAGGTAGGCATATTTGCATCACTGCAACCATGGATACTCTTTAAGAGCAGGCATGTGGGTTGAGCTAAAGCGATGATATTTAAATAGCTTTCAATTTTGTATGATTACACTGTATGCTTTAAAATAAAGTATCTTTTTTCAAATTCTGTTGCATAAGAAACTTGCTCTTGAGCAGTCAACTTTATCTTACTTATCCAGTAACATTAATGTTTGTTTCCAATGAAACAGGTGTGAGTTTTAAGTGTTGTTATATTAGTAATGTAACACTGTTATGCAGGATAATAGCTATTTTGCATAAATTCTAAAAAGTAACTCAAATACATATGTTCTGGCATTTAGTACAGATTTTTAGAATCAAAGTAGTGGTAGGTGTATCGTCATATGATTCTTAACTATAAACTGAACAGATGTACAGTGCTATTTGCCATATTGCTTAAAGATAACATATACATTTGTTTGTAATTTGTTGCAGCAACGTCAGTGTTTTTTTCGTCCAGGCACATGCTTCAGAAATGGAGCTATTTAATTGTCAAAGCACCCATCTATTTTAAAGAAATTTTCTTGTACTTCCTGAATGATTGCAGGCTTGTGAGTCCTTCTGCTGATGACGTCCCTCTCAGAACTGTCAGTATCAAGGTAATGAAAAAAGACAGGTTTTCTAGGATCAGCTATTATAGGATGTTGGAGTAGAGGCGTGATGACGTTTGAGTTGTTAGGACTAAAATAGGTAGTCTAGAAGCAAATGGAAGGTGGTCAATGTATCTGATAACTAGGGCCCTACCAAATTCCTGGCCATGAAAAATGCATCACAGACTGTGAAATCTGGTCTCTCCCCTTGAAATGTGGTCTTTTGTGTGCTTTTACCTTTATACTATACAGATTTCACAGGGGGAAAATATATATTATACAGATTTCACAGGGGAGACCAGTGTTTCTCAAATTGGGGGTCCTGACCCAAAAAGAAGTTGCAGGGGGTCACAAGGTTATTTTAGGGAGGTTGCAGTATTGCCACTCTTACTTCTGCACTGTCTTCAGAGCCGGGCGACCAGAGAGTGGCGGCTGTTGGCCAGGCACCCAGCTCTGAAGGCAGAGTCCTGCCAGCAACAGCACAGAAGTAAAGGGTGGCAATACCATATTATACCACCCTTTACTTCTGCGCTGCCACTTCAGAGTTGGGCAGCTGGAGAGAGGCAGCTGCTGACTGAGGGCACAGCTCTGCGGGCAGCAGTGCAGAAGTAAGGGTGGCAATAGCATACCAGGCCGTCCTTACTTCTGCACTGATGATGGTGGTGGCTTTACCTTCAGAGCTGGGGTCCTAGCCGGCAAGTGCCATTCCCCAGCTGCCCAGGTCTGAAGGCAGCAGCAGTGCAGAAGTAAAGGTAGCAGTACTGCAATCCCTCCCTACAAAACTTTGTGACGTCCCTACAACTCCTTTTTGGGTGAGAGCCCTTACAGTTATGACACTGTGAAATTTCAGATTTAAATAGCTGAAATTTATGATATTTCCGATTTTTAAAATCCTATGATAGTGAATTTGGTAGGGCCCTACTGTTAGCATAGTTTTATAAAATGCTGGCAAGCTACTTTTATTTTAAAGAATTTGCACATGCGTTCACTAAATGGCTTTCTCTTGCTAATTGTAGTAAATGTGAAAGCTGCTGATCAATACCACAAGTGGGTGATTAGTTATCAAATATCAAGATGTAAATATATCTGACTCAACATGTGTAAAGTTGAAGGAAGTGTTAGGAAACACTGTAGTGACAAACAGATGTTGCTTCTAAAATAGCAACCTTTTCAATAGTTTAATAGCAAAATAGAGTTCACGTTCACCTTAAATGTAGTAAATCAGTTTTTGAGTTTTCAAGATCAGGTGTGGCACTGAATATAGTTGTTTGCAGAAGAAAAGGAGTAGAATGTCCTATTTGTATGATCAAAATTAAAAGACATTTTTCAAAACTTTGTCATTCAAATATAGCTGAAATGAGTGATTGCACATATCCATTCCATTTCAGGTATATGCGCACCCAGTGAACCAAAGCTGGAGATTTTTTCCCTCTTAACGGTATGCTTTGGAGTTGTGCTTGCGCTCTCCTTACACTGATGCTGCCAGCCCACGATACAAGGGGTGGGAGCTGTATGACCCCACTTCAGTTCCTTCTCACTGCCCACAGGCGGTGGGACTAGGTGTGCTCTAGGAATTATTCTGAGGAAGTTCTATGGCCTGTGTTGTACAGGAGGCCAGACTAGATGAGCACAATGATCCGTTTTGGCAATGGCATCTATGAATCTGGGTCTTGTCACTCAACTCCCCTCCCACCCCAGTTGAAAATACTTTCCTAAGTTCTTTTGTAAATAGTTTAGTATAGTTATAGTGTTAGTGGTATTCATTACATTTTTTTTCTTATATTTTGGACATGTGCTTAGCATCTTTGATGCTTTGTACTGGGATATGCCTACATCTCTTCAATTTAAGTGCTGTAATAAGACTATGCAAGTCAGTGACCCTCATTCATGGTGCCTATAGTGCCTGAGAGGGGGTTGCATTAAGGATAGGTGCCTAATCTGCAGGCGTTTTAAAAGCAGAACTAAGAAAATCCAGGGAGGTACGACTCCAACGCCATCTTTTAGAAGTGGCACTATCCCTTGCTTTGGAACCCAGATGCGGTGGTTCAAACGTGACTCTCTGGGAGTGCACCCCTGGATATTGCTGTCTCCCCTTCTCAGAGGGAAATGGAGAGAAGATGTCATTCTCTATCTCTACTACCTTGCAAATGACACAGGTTGGATACCTCTCATTTTTCTAGGCCTAAAAATCCCTCTTCATCCACGAGGTCTTGGTCTCTGATGGAGTCACACAGGAGAAGTCAGATACGAAGGCTAGTTCCAGTTAGAAGCTCCTTGGTTCCACATAGTACTTCAGCTTCCATGTTAGAGCATTGAATCTGGGCCTCTATCTGCCCAGGTTGCTCCTGGGTTGCACTGGACTTCTCCACTGGTCTGACACAGTCGGATGTGACCTGGGCTATGGGTGGGTCTGGAGCCAGTTCTGCTGTCCCCTCTGTAGTATGAGGGGGCGGTCTGGAGAATGTCGCTTCTGTAACACATGGGGTAGGTCTGTCCATCGGTGACCGGGAAGGGTGATGTTCCAAGGCCACTGACCTAGAAGCCGTCAAAGGGGTACCCTGGGCCTGATAGTAAGCCAAGGTGTTTCTGGTAGCGGTAACCGCAGCCAGGAGAGTGTCTGAGTTCAAGGCCTTAACGTCAGAGCCCCCTTACACTGTGTTATATAAGGACGAGGTTCAGCCCAGGCCATATCCAGCTTTCTTCCCGAAGGTTATCTCCCAGTTTCACATCAACCAGGACATCTTCCTCGGTGTTTTATCCTAAGCTGCACTCGAGTGGCAGGGAGCTGAGGCTGCACTCATTGGATGTTTACAGAGTGCTAGCCTTTTACATTGAAAGAATGAAACCGTTTAGGAAGTTCATTCAACTGTTTGTGGCCATGGCAGACAGGATGAAGGGTCTTCCAGTCTCCTCCCAATGGATTTCATCATGGATCATGTCCTGCATCTGTGAATGGTATAGCTTGGCAGAGGTGCCTGCCCCTCCACTCACAGCACACTCCACTAGGGTGCAGGCGTCGTCAGCAGCGTTCCTGGCACAAGTTCCGACCCAGGAAATATGTAGAGCTGCGATGTGGTCCTCCATATATACTTTCACCACACATTATGCGGTCACCCAGCGGGCCAGAGACGATGCAACCTTTGGTGGAGCAGTGCTCCAGTCAGTGGGTACCTGAAGTCCAACCCCGCTTCCGAAACTTAGGCTTGGGCGTACCTGATTGAAATTGACATGAACAAGCACTCGAAGAAGAAAAATGGTTACTCACCTTCTCATAACCGTTGTTCTCCGATATGTGGTGTTCATGTCCATTCCAATATCCACCATCTACTCCTCTGCCAGAGTAGCTGGCAAGAAGGAACTGCAGGTGCGGTGGGTTGGCAGGCCTCTATATTGAGCGCCATGAAGGCGTGCCTAGGGCGTGTCCAGTTCGACCCAATGGATGTTGCTCGGGGAAAAATCTTCTGGTTGTCATGCACATGCGTCTGCATACACCTGATTGGAATGGACATGAACAACACATCTCGAAGAACAACAGTTACCGGAAGGTAACTGTTTTTTCCTCCAAGTGTTGTGATCACTCAGCCTGAAAATCAGCATGTGGAGCTTCACACCCAGCGAAATTGTATGAATCCTCTCTTAAGCCACTCGTGAATCATACAGAGAGAGGCACCAGCCAATCACCTTGTCATTTTACCTAAGATGAGCACAAATCCGTCAGTGGTGCCAAATCCTGTATCATCTGAATGTTTGACACTTGGCAGGTCAGCATACCACACAATCAAGAAATTGGAGAATTTTTTTTACTATAGAGATCTTTTTTTTAACACAAAATGAATCTTATTTTGTCTTTCATTCCAGAGAAAATTTAAGGCATTCCACCAGATTTCTGTCTTCTAAAAATACCATTTGTCTTGAAAATGTTTGGTAAACTGATCGTGCAGTATTGCATCCTCTTTTGATTTCCTGATATTTAATTTTCTCACATTGCCCTAGAAGAGGGACTGCTTATTCATATAAAACCTCATTTTTAGTTTGTACAAAGAATGTTGTGAAATTTGCCTAATTTGTATTTTCGTGAAATGAAAAAAATCACTTTCCATTGAGGATAAGACTAGTATTTCCATAAAAAGTTTGGTGGTTATTCATTAATGTGTTAATTCTTTATGGCTTAATTAGTGATTTATACAATTAGAGTTGTTTTTAAAATTAGAGAGTTATAAATACTTCCTGTCATTAAAGCCAACAATCCCAGATATATCTTTGAGAGAATCCTAACCTTGGAGAATAGTTTTGTTCTCCTGATATACTTTACAGAGAATAGGCAAAAATATAACCCATCATGTTTGTTGGGAGAAAACTTTGTGCTTTTTGGTAAAAAGGTCCTGTACTTCAGATTTTATAAAAATGGTATTCTTATGTACCAATTCTGACACTTATGAACAGAATTATGGACCAAAAAAAGCTTCTCATATATGGTCATCCACTACATCCAGGAATAGATCTGCTCATTTCTCCATAGTGGAGACAACTCAGGCTTAAACAGTCTTCCTCTTAAGTTCAGACTTCCTCTGCTGTGCTGCTGCAACACTGCTCCGATCTCAGTTCTTTTGCCTTCGTCTGAGTGTACTGCTTTAGGCACACTGCTGTCCACAAGGGAGCTTTAGTGTGTGTTTCTTCTGAGAAACTGCTGGGAACTTCACATGAGTTGGATTTTCAGTAATTAAAATCTGTTGACCTTCCTTTTAGGACAGCCTGAGGATTTTGTGTGTGAGACCCAGGACGTGAGTGCATGCATGTGTATGTTGCCTAGCTGAGCATGCCATGTAACTACACCTTCTGCAAGCTTCCCTTAGCAATTCAATAGAGCAGTCTAGCCCATAATGTCAGCGAGCAGGTAATCCAAATATCTGAATTCTGTAAGGAGAAAGTTAAGGCTGAATTTCTCCTCTTCCAGCCAAAGGCCCAATAATAATTCCAAGCATCTAAACAGGGAAAAGTTACATTCTTCATGCTGTTGATTTTTATATCTGAAAAGATGCCTATGCATTGGACAGACTATTGTGTCCAAATTGCTGAAGATAACATCCAGGAATTCAGAGAGAGTCTGATAAGGAGGCCATTTAGTCAGTGGAAAAATAAAATGAAGAAAATAAGAACTTTTTAGGTGCAGTTAGTGTTTAGTATGCTATTTAAGCCTTGTTAAGAAAAATGTAATACTTTGTGAAACGTCAGAAGTTCCACTGTAGGTACCATTAGGCTCATGGTTGACTTCAAAAGGAGGATGAATGTACCAGCTTTCAAATGATATTTGGGGTAATTTTTAGGAAATGTGTGTGTCTCTACACTTTCATCCAGTTATCATAACTTTAGTGAAATTCTTGCTATGCATTGGGGAAGTCTTTGATCAAAGCATAGCACGTGGCATACGTTTTATATAACAAGGAACTCTGTACAGAGGAACTAAATTTATGAAAGCAATTGATGGAGGTTTCATAAGGATTTAACAGATTATACGCTGTTGATGCTACTGTTGCAGTCTAGATGAAATCCAGTTTGATTTAATTAACAACAAAGAGCTAGATCTAGATAAGGACAAAACTTAAGAACAAATTAAAGAAGTGATAGAATCTAAGCCAAGGAGAACATAGTTGTTGAGCTAAGAACAGAAAATAGTGGTTGAAACATGGCTGAGTGAACATAAACCACAGGTTTGTTCTTTTTCTTCTAGTTTTTAAAATTGAAGAATCAGTTTTTTTTACCCCCTCTCTTTGCAAAGAAGTTTGTGGTTTCTGGCTTCAAAATGGTGGAAAATTGTGGAAGCAAATTCACGGAAGATAGGACAGTTGAATTCAGAATTGTGATTTTAAAAAGATCTTCTTTCCTCTCCAGCCAGCTCAGTGACATGTCCGTAGTACATTTTGATTGGCTTGGTCCAAAGATTGTAACACAGTAGGAGATGAAAAATCAAACAAGCTGCAAAAAGCATGCTTGTGTCAAGGGGAAGATTTGGGGGGAGGGATAGCTCAGTGGTTTGAGCATTGGCCTGCTAAACCCAGGGTTGTGAGTTCAGTCCTTCAGGGGGGCCACTTAGGGATCTGGGGCAAAAATCAGTACTTGGTTCTGCTACTGAAGGCAGGGGACTGGACTAAATGACCTTTTAAGGTCTCTTCCAGTTCTAGGAGATGGGTATATCTCCAATTATATTTATATTTTTATATATTTATGTATATACAGAAAGTGGTAGCTAATTTAGTTTATATTCTGGGGAATTGATTTATTGTGGTGGTGTTTTACTTAGCAGTATGGTAACTTATTATTTTGGACAATGTGTATGTCTTTAAGTCTGAGGAATAAATATGCATACCAAGTGAATGTGTTTAATAATACTTAAATGGTTTTTCCCAATGGGGTTTTTTTCCCCTAGACAAGTGTGAGGATTTTATCTTCAGGTTAGGCAGAATAACTACCATGTTTGTGTATAATTTCTGCTTGTTGGCAATACAGGCAGATCTCCTCAACTTTCAAGTAACTATCTCCCTCTTTTAAGAATCTTGTTTGCCTTTGATTGAATTGTTCCGTAGCCTGTTGACTGATATATTTCTGGAAGTACATAAAAGCTTCTCAGGCGCTCATCTGAAACTCTCTCGAAAGAGCAGATGTCTGCAAGAAAAAATTAGAATTCTTGTGGTATTACAGGTGACCCTTTGATTCTCTCGTCATAGATTAGGTTGTGTATGTGAAGGTCAGACTGTTCTAGGGGTCCCATACCCATATACATCAGGTAGCAGTGTCAGCTTTGGTGGATGCCCACAGAAACGAAACAAAAACAGATTTCTTGGCTTAAAGATCCCAGTAGTGGAAAGCTCCTTCTGCCTAACCCAGGTTAATTCCTTGCTATTCCAGATTCTCTTTGGAACAGTACATCATTATAGGTCAAAGGTATCTCCTTTTTCCTTTCACTTTGCTGTATAGTTAATTTTGCCCTTTGTGCCCTTACACTTATCCCTGCTGCTGTTAAGAGGAAAAACATGATCTACATGTTAAACAGGTATGTAAGAGATACCGGAAAAGGATATCTGACATCCAGTTCAGAGACTTCTTATCTTGCATGGGGAACAGAAAGGGCGGGTTGTTTTCAGTTGTTACTGTAGATAGATTTAAGATATTTCAGAGAACCATATTTCAGTTTGGCACTGAATTTCCAAATAGCTTCAAAGCTCACTTACTGCTGTATGCAGAACTATGCTCGACTCTAGAGTGTCCCTGGCCTCTGTTTGCCAGAAGCTGGGCATGGGATACAGAGGACAGACTACTTGATGATTAACTGTTCTGTTCATTCCCTCTGAAGCACCCGGCATTGGCCGCTGTTGGAAGACAGGCTACTGGACCAGATGGACCATTGGTCTGACTCTGTATATCCGTTCTTATGTTCTTATGTCTGGTCAGTAGAGCCGTTACTGGAAAGCCATGCAAGTGAGTTTGATGCAATCCTTGATTTATGAATGCCTTGGTAGAAAGGTGTTTCTTTTCAACAGCTGTAAAACAATCTTTATCATTAATGTCACAATTTGCTATTTCCCAAATCTGTACAGTTTGTATCCCTATGTTCACCCCTTTTACGGGACTATGATGCATTTTGTACAAAGTATGCCTTGTGAGGTATCATTTGAAAACTCATAATTTATTGGCCACTATTGTCCTTGTAGAATATTCAGCAAGGTTGTATGTAAAGTTATTAGAGTCTCCTGAATTACTAAAACATGGTCTGGGGGAAGCAGTCACAAACCTGTTCCTCGGATACAAAAAGGCTACTTGACACCCCAGCCAGGTGCTAACAAAATCACCTGGTTAAGTGACCATTCCTTGGCAGGAAAGAGGGTGTGGGTGAAAATTCTACATCTTGACAAAGAAACAGCTTGGGGTTTCCATCTACAGAGACTTTGTCCCCTGAATCTCAGCTAGAGATGTTTGTCAAAGAAGAGGAAGAACTATAAGAAGGGAGAATAGATGCCCCAAATTATTCTCTCCCTTTCTCTCTACTCACGATACTATAAGAACAAAGAAAGCAGCATTGGACTGGGGAAGGGATCCCGACTGCAAGAAATTCACACAGTAAGATTACTGAAATGTCATGAGAGACCTTTGGTTTAAGTTCACATAGGGCATGTCTACACTAATGGCTGGATCGATAGGCAGTGATTGATCCAGCGGGGGTCAATTTATCAGCTAGTAGCTGAAGTTGCGTAACTTAGATCGATTTCCCCCCGTAGTGTAGAGCAGCCTGTAGCTTGTTAATCTAGGCATTGTTTGTTTTATTTTTATTTTCTTGTGACTAATTCAGATGTTTATGCCTCGTTACATGTAGTCACTTAGAATCTATCCTTCTGTAGTTAATAAACTTTCTTTTATCAAAACCATTGTGTTTGGATTGAAGTGTTTGGAAAACTCCATTTGGAATAACAGGATTTGTGCGTGTCTGTTTCTATTAATAAAAGGACGGACTTTATATGAGCTTGTATTCTCCAGGAGGGAACTGGACAGTACAAGACACACATTTCTGTGGAAAGTCTGGGACCAGGAATTTGCAGGTGTTGGTCTGCAGTGTAATTCAAAAGTGGCTGTCTACAGCACTCCTGCAACATAAGTGGGAATAACTTACATGCTTGAGTCAGTGTGAGAGCAGACCAGAAATGGTAGCTCTCACAGCAAAGTAGTGTAAATGGCACCCCAGGTTGGAGTACTAAGGTGACAGCTGTTTTAGTCCTGATTGTATGCTGGGTAATGTCACACAAATACTTGGACTGCAGATATAGAATAATGAAAAGAGAATTATTTTTATATCGCTAAAGTTAATTTTTAAAAAAGCTTGGAAAAATTGGGAAATTCCAAAGGATTGAAGGGCTGCCAGTGTAAGTCTGATAACTCCAAAAGGGTAAAAGGGATGACCATGGGACTGTAAACAGGCTAGCCTAATGTTGATCCCAGGCAAAATAATGGAATGGTTAATATGGGCTCTGTTAACAAAGAATTAGAGGCTTTTTGGAATAGCCAGCTACTTGCAGTAATGCCCTTACTTTTGTTAAAACTGTGTCCTCAATCTAGTTACAAAATTAGAAGCCAAATTTGGTAGAGCAGTGTTAGGACTCATTCCTACCTTTCAAATGGGGCACTGCATATCAGTCACCCAGAGTGGGATCCGTATAGAAAACATACTCAAAGAAAAAATGGTTACTTTGAGATGATGATGTACATGTGGATTGGATGCCCTGCCTGTTATCCGTTCTTTTTCAAATCCTTTTACCATGAGGTTCTGAACTCGTGAGAACACTGAGGATGGTTGCAGCCACCTTCCCTGTTATGCCCTTGAGTGGATGTGTGGGTGCATGAGAGCATGCCACAGCACAGATGTGGTCCAAGGGGTGAATTCTGCTATTCAAAGATTCCAGTCTCATGCACATGAAGTGCATTTGTCCCAAGAGTGGGACCTAATTGTTGTAAAGATAAACTTGAAAACATTAAGCATATAAAATAGTAAGACTGGAAGGGACCTTGAGAGGTCATCTAGTCCAGTCCTCTGCACTCATGACAGGATTAAATATTATTTGGACCATTCCTGACAGGTGTGTGTCTAACCTGCTCTTACACATCTCCAGTGATGGAGATTGCACAAACTCCTGCAGCAAATTTATTCCAGTGCATAAGCACCCTGACAGTTAGGAATTTTTTCCTGATGTCCAGCCTGAACCTTCCTTGCTGCAATTTAAGCCCACTGCTTCCTCAGAGATAAAGAAGAACAATTCTTCTCCCACCACCTTGTAACAGCCTTTTATGAACTTGAAAACCATGCCCATGTCCCCCCTCAATCTTCTCTTTTCCAGACTAAACAAGCACAATTGTTTTTCAATCTTCACTCATAGGTCATTTTTTCTAGACCTTTAATCATTTTTGTTGCTCTTCTCTGGACTTTCTCCAGTTTGTCCACATCTTTCTTGAAATATGACGCCCAGAACTGGACACAGTACTTCAGTTGAAGCCTAATCAGCACAGAGTAGAGCGGAATATTTACTTGTTATGTCTTGTTTACAACACTCCTGCTAATACGCCCCAGAGTGATGGTTACTTTTTTTGCAACAGTGTTACATTTTTGACTCATATTTAGGTAGCTTATGGTTTTACTAAGGTCAGTATGTACCATGTCTACCACTTCACCCCATCCGCAAGGCTTGTTACCCTGTCAAAGAAAGCTATCAAGTTGGTTTGACATGATTTGTTCTTGACAAATCCATGCTGACTGCTACTTATCACCTTATTATCTTCTAGATGTTTGCAACTTGCTGAATTATTTGCTCCATTTGGTACAGAAGTTAAGCTGACTGGTCTGTAATTCCTTGGGTAGTGCTTATTTCCCTTTTATTATTTTTTATAGATTGGCACTATATTTGTCTTTTTCTAGTCTTCTGGAATCTTTCCCGTCTTGCGTTCTAGCCCACGAAAGCTTATACCCAAATAAATGTGTTAGTGCCTAAGGTGCCACAAGGACTCCTAGTTTTTTTTGCTGATACAGACTAACATGGCTACCACTCAGAAATCTTTCAAAGATCATCGTTAATAGCTCAGATATCTCCAGTTAGCGCCTTGAGTATTCTAGGATGCATTTCATCAGGCCCTGATGACTTGAAGATATCTTGAAGACATGGTCATCTTTGCACATTTGATATTATTAAAACCATGCCAGAGTTACTGTTAATGAGCAAAATACTCTTTTCTGGATTGTAAGTTGAAATAATGGGGAAGAAATGCTGCCCTCTACTGCTTCCTAAGCATATGTCTCCTTAAGTAAACAAAATGAGGAAAACACAAGTGTATATATTCACAGGATTCCTGCAGTAATGCACAGTTTCTACTACGTTTCAGCTTTTGAAACCTTTGGTGACCTAATTTGGGGACGGGGGAGAGGAAGAGACAATTTCATCATTCAAATAACTGCAGTACATTGAACTAGGAGAGTCTTTTTGGGATGGACAAAGTGGCTAAACTACTGAGCATTTTGCTAGTTGTAGGGCACTTGGATAATCTTTTGAAATCTTGTAAAATGTATTCAGCTTTTTTTAAAAAAGAACAAAGCCTTCTTTGTTCTCAAACTGCTTTTTAAATAGTATACTTCTTTAATTTCTGTATGCTTATACATACACTGCAAAAGTGTACTTGTGGCTATTTTTTGTTGGATTCTTTTGCTTCCCCATTTTCCTAGCCATACATATCGTTTCAATATACTTTGTTTCCCCTCACCTCTCACCAGTTTACACATGCTTTTCTTGTCTTCCAAGGGTGAATTATTTCTTCATCATAGCTCCAAAAGTAAGTAGCAGCGGATAATTAATGTACACAGTGGTTACACATACCTGTTTTGCTGCACATTAGCACTTTTCTGGCATCAGCAATGTAAAACTGACTAGACACAGTTTTAATACTCCATTCCATGCTGGTGGCACCACTCGGGAAAGACAGCTGCAGTAATGTTAAATAATCATTCTCTAGCATATTGCTGGGAAGAAATCCTGTAAGTTCTGTTCCCACATTAACTTTGTTTAAAGAGTTTAAATGTGTTTTATTCATAATTTACAATACCTTGAAAGCATAGTGAATAACTAAATGATCTTAAGAGCTATGATGAAAAGCGGATTGATTTTGCTGATGATATTACTGCTGTTTACATAGAACATACTATAATGGTAAATGGAGGTCGTTAGTGTTGTGATAACAGTAAAAGGCTACCTTAGGTTTATGTAACAACTTTCCTCCTGAAGAATTCTGAAGTGCTTTGTGAACTGTCTTCATTTGTGCAATGCACTTCTGTGGTTACAAAATGACTAACAAAAAAACGGCATTATAGTTTTAGGAATGTTGTAAAGAAAAACATGTTTGTACTTAGGTAGCATCTAAAAGCACCAATCCTAGCTGGTGCTTTTAGATGCTACCTAAGTACAAACATGTTTTTCTTTACATCATTTCTAAAACTATAATGCAACGTCTTTGTTAGTCACTGCATAGAGAGAGTCGCTGCTCTGAGGAGCTTATAGACCAGGGGTTCTCAAAATTCATTGTACTGCAACCCCCTTCTGACAACAAAAATTACTTCACGACCCCGGGGGGTGGCGGGGGTGGGGACTGAAGCCTTAGCCTACCCAAGCCCCACGGCCCCGGGTGGGAGAGTCAAAGCCTGAGCCCCACTGCTCTGTGCAGGGGGGCCAGAGTTTCAGCCTCAGGCAGGGGGCCTGCAACCTGAGCCCTCGGGTATTGGCTTCCCCCCTGGACAGTGGAGTTCAGGCTTCAGCCCTGGGTACTAGCAAGTCTAAGCCAGCCCTGGCGACCTCATTCAAACGGGGTCATGACCCACTTTGGAGTCCCGACCCACAGGTTGAGAATTGCTGTTATAGATAAAAGACAAACAAGTACAGACATGCAACAACAACAAAAAACTTGCTAAAATGCAGCGTTTGAAGGTTACAGTGCAATTTCTTTATCTGGTTGAAAAATTTTGGCTGGTGCAACAGGAAAGGGATGTGTGTGCAACTTTCAGATGTGACTATACTGGAGTTTGACAAGCTTTCCTTATGGAAAGTGCCATGAGATTTTTAATGGTCACAAATGGTCAGAGTCTTGCTTGGATATTTAAAAAAACACAGCAGCTCTAGTGGCACCATTCCTTGACACAGAAGTGCTACCTATTAAATCATTGTTACAATTTTCTTTAGCATTTTTTTCTAAGAGATCACCCATTCAAATCCTGACCATGCTTGATCCCAACAAGCTTGTGAAATCTCCTGAATCACATCCCAAAGTGGTATGATAGGACAGCATACTAAACCTCTCAGAAGCAAACTGAGGCCACGTCTAGACTATGCGCCGTATCGGCGCGTTAAAATCAATTGCTCGGGGATCGGTATATCGCGTCTAATCTAGACGGGATATATCGATCCCTGAGCGCGCATATATCGAGTCCGGAACTCCACCAACCCCAACAGAGTTCCTGAATCGACATGGCGAGCCACGGACATCGATCTCGCGCGGTGAGGATGGGTGAGTAAATCGATTTTAGATATTCGACTTCAGCTACGTTATTCACATAGCTGAAATTGCGTATCTAAAATCGATTTTACCCTGTAGTGTAGACCAGCCCTGAGATCAAATTAGGTAAACTGTTTTGAATTTGCTCCTAACAAACTCTTCTCAGTTGTGGCTGACATTTTTTCAATAATTCTTTCCATCCTTAGTGTGATTTTAAAAAAAATACTGTAAATTCTATAACCATTAGTATTGTCAATCCCAAGAGTTCAAAAAATTGTCAGCCCCCCAGTGTCACGAGACTTAAAAATAAAATAAAAGAAAAATCTAATTTTTGAAGCCACGTAATAAATTTTAAGTTCCTTTATATTTCTGTTCTGGTTTTTGAGACTTTAGATCAGGAGTAGGCAACCTATGACATGCATGCCGAAGGCGGCACGTGAGCTGATTTTCAATGGCACTCTCACTGCCTGGGTCCTGGCCACCGGACCAGGGGGCTCTACATTTTTAATTTAATTTTAAATGAAGCTTCTTAAACATTTTAAAAACCTTATTTACTTTACATACAACAATAGTTTAGTTATATATTATAGACTTATAGAAAGAGACTTTCTTAAAATGTATTACTCTCATGTGAAACCTTAAATTAGAGTGAGTAAATGAAGATTTGCCACACCAATTCTGAAAGCTTGCCAGCCCCGCTTTAGATCACACTTTGGTTACACTGAAGCTTTTCACTGCAACCATGAGTGCTAGAAATCTACTTTTTAAATGATAGCTGAGATTCTCAAAATGTCACTTGCCCCAGTAATTGAGGTTTTAAGAAAAACATCAAATAGTATGAGATCCACAATAAAATAATGAATGACAAGCTTTTAAAATACTAATCTACCAGTTTGATTTAAGAGGGTGTTTGTAGACTGCCTTTCATGTGTTTTGGTTTAATTTAACTTTTTTGGGGGGGAGAAGAACATCCCACAGCATGTCTCCTCAGCAACCTGAGCTACTGTGAGCATATCACACCTATCTTCCACTGTCTACACTGGTTTCTCACAGAATATTGAATTGAGTTCAAGATCTTGGTCTATATCTTCAACATACTCAAATGTCCTGTGTTCATGATACTTAAAAAGATTGCCTAAAACTCCAGGGTGAATGCTGTTGTTGACAGCACTGCTCCTTGGGTACAATGAAACTTTCTGTCATAAGAGTAAAGCTGTCAAGGTTCCTCCTCCACTTTGAACTTTAGGGTACAGGTGTGGGGACCTGCATGGACACGTCTAAGCTTAATTACTAGCTTAGATCTGGTAACACTGCCACCATCCAGAAATTTCAGTGTCTGGAACACTTCCTGTCCCCCCAAAAGCTTCCCCTCCCTGGGCTGCCTTGAGAGGCTTTTTCACCAGGTTCCTGGTGAACACCGATCCAACCTCTTGGATCTTAACACAAGGAGAATTTAACCATTCTCCCTCTCCTTTCCCCTACCAATTCCTGGTGAGTCCAGATCCAATCCCCTTGGATCTTAAAACAAGGAAAAATCAATTAGATTCTTAAAAAGAAAGCTTTTAATTAAAGAAAGGTAAAAATCATCTCTGTGAAATCAGGATGGAAAATACTTTACAGGGTAATCAGATTCATATAGCCCAGAGCAACCCCCTCTCGCCTTAGGTTCAAAGTTATGGCAAACAGAGGTAAAATCCTCTTAGCAAAAAGGAGCATTTACAAGTTGAGAAAACAAAAATAAGACTAACACCCTTGCCTGGTTATTACTTACAAGTTTGAAACATGAGAGACTGATTCAGAAAGATTTGAAGAGCCTGGATTGACGTCTGGTCCCTCTTAGTCCCAAGACCGCGAACAACAACCAAAACAAAGACCACAAACAATAAGACTTCCCCCACCAAAGATTTGAAAGTACTTGCTCCTTTATTGGTCCTTGCTCAGGTGTCAGCCAGCGTTTACTGAGCTCTTAACCCTTTACAGGTAACAGAGAATTACCCTTAACTATCTGTTTTGACACGCTCCAACTCAGACAGTGATGCGAACGCACATAAGCCCGGTGAATTCTTCCTAGAACTTTAGATATACGATTAATTAAACACATGCATATTACATATACATTCTAATTATGTAAACTACAGATTTCACATTTCACGACAAATTTCTTTAACCAGTGTCATGCTGGGAAACTCTCGTGGGAGAGTGCACAGCACTTTGTAGAAGCCTCCTGAATGTGTGTGGAAATTCAAAATCAAAATCTTTGCCGGCAGAGCTAAACTCCATCGAAGCAGTTTGTTGTTTCCGCTTGGCAGTATGAACCACTTAGCGCAGCCATGGTCGTTTGTAGCCTTGCGAAACAATCCTCAAGTATCGGCCTAGCTTTCCAGGGCATTCAAAATGGCCTTAGCCCATTCTTCACGATAGGACAGTGCCTTACACTCTCAGACAGTTTTTTGCCTGAGAAACGCCGACAGGATGAATTCTTGATCGGCTTCTTCCTGCCATTAAAACGCTCCTACACATCCAGCATGCCTCGTGGTTATTAGGAATGTTATGTCAAAGGTCTATGGGCCTCTATCCACCCTGGCGTCGACATGAGTGTTGCCCCTTAAGTTGCTGTAAAGGTCCTTCTGACACTCATCAGTCCACTTCACTGCTTTGGCCTGTCTTTCTGGTCACGTCGTTATGTTGTGGGCGCACGTTTGGCTTATTGTGTCAAAATCCCTGGTAATATCCGCGCAAGCCCTAAGAAGCGATTGGACCTGTTTCTTTGACTTGGCGACAGGCCCGTTTTGGATAGATCCCACTTGGCCTGAGCGGATTTATCGTCCTTGACCCACTGGTATACATGTAAGCTATCGCCTATTGACCTATTTATATTTAGCCTTAACAGATTAGTCCTGCTAGCTGAGCCGCTCGAAGATTTTCCAGGTCCTCCAGGTGTTCTGCCATGGCAATCAGAAAAAATGCGCCCATCAGAGGTAGGCACTGCATTTCTCCCAACCTGCTAGCGAGACACTACAAGTCTTGCGAAGGGGGCGTGCATTTTGCCAGCCCGACGGAAGCCCCTTAAATTCATACACCCTGCCCATAGGGTGATGAAGGCTGACCTTTTCTTGGCAGGTCAGCTAGCGGTAACTTGCCAGTATCCCTTGGTTATATTAATGTAGAGGGGAACTGGGCAGTCTGCAGCATCCAAGCTCATCGGTGCGTCAACATTGGATAGTTGTGCGGGAACGAGTTACAGCATTTGCTTTACTGCCGTAGTCCATGCAAACGTATTTCTCCATCTCGTTGTGGGATAGACCAACTGGACGAATGCCATGCACTGCATAGAGGGCGAGTATATCGATCTATACATGCCTTAGAGTCTCATGTTTATAGACAACTGCTGGCATGAAGGAACACCAGTAGGATGCGGGTGCTTAATTGGGTGAGCATACTGTTCAATGGAGTGGTGTAAGCCTGTCATAGTATTAATCCTCGATGCTTGATACATTAGAGTTACAATAATAACGATACTAGCTGAGTCCCTAAGCTAATCTCCAGCTAAATCTGATAGGCTGCCACAGGTCAGGGATATGCATAGGCGACCCCCTTCCTCTCTCTGGTGTCCCACTCCTCCCCTGTGCGGGACCTCCAAATAACCTGTTTCTTGACTTCCCAAGAGATACATCTTCTACCTCCCTCGGCGACAATCTAGATACGGACGAAAATAAGCCACAGGTACGCTTGGTCCCTTTGATGCCGTTTGCTAGTCGTGAGGATGCGGGTTCCAGCCAGCGTTATTTGATCTAGCCGCACAGTGCATAGACCTACGCGAGAGTTCATGCGAGAGTCCTCTGGAGCCGCTTACTAGCAAAATAGAAACTCCAAGTTTGAAAAAAGTAAGCTTTATATATAAAAGAGTACAATACAGACAATGCACTTGCAGGTAAAACTTGTATTAACAGGCCCTACTAAGAAAATCTGAATACACGTTCTGATTTAAAAAATGCACATTTAATAGACAGCAATCACCACAGTAAGTACAAGCAGCATATATCTGATTTTTTACTTTGTTCGTGTTTGTACCATCACTCGCTTGTTAGTAGAATGAAAGAAGATTGCGAATAGCAAATGCTTGTGCTCAGGCCGGGAAGCCCAACAAAGACCAGCAATCCACTCTGTAAATACATACAAAGCCTCCTCATAGCCGACAAATACATTATGAATTCCTTGTATCACACGGCTTGCGATAGAATATTTAGAGATTAAGAGGAGTTACGAGGAAACTTGTTTTAACGCTAGCAGCGAGGAACAACAAGCACCCGATAAATCCGCCTGACTTATACAATCCAGTTCTCTGATTGGTCCTCTGGTCACGTGTTGTTGGCTTACCCGTTCATTGGTAAAAGAAACTCTTAACCCTACCCATACTACCTAACTATATGACATATGCCCCTTCGAGTGCCCTGGTATGGCTGAAGAAATTGGTGCCCAAAGCTAGATGCACAGCTCCTGTCTCTGTTTGTCGCTGCAGATGTCCAGAGGACGAGGAAAGTTCACCTCTTCCATGCCACCGGCACCTTTTAGCTCGAGTAGAAACACCTTTCGCGACCCAACTCCAGCGTCATCTCCTCCCTGCCGGCCCTGTTAACTGAAAACCTTTAAGTCTTTGAAATAAAGCGGCCTTAGAGAATTAACAGCGTACACTTTAGGCGCTTTAGGGTAGAGGTGGGAGCGGATTGCCCTATAGTGATATGACAGACTCCCAGGCGCCTCTTCTGGACTGTGAATGCGCCCTTCAACGCACGTTCCATCTTATTGCGCCTTGTTGCCCGCCCTTCAAGCCATAACCTGGTCCCCTACCTTGAAGGAACGCTGTCTCTGGTATGTCATCTACCAGGCCTTTTGCCTCTTCGTCTGATTATCCTTTAGGATTTCATTTAGCAAGCGACTAAAGGAGTGTCAGAGGGTGCTTAATGTAGGCTTTTACAAATCCAGTGCTTAGTTCCTGAAGAAAGGCGTATAACCACCTCCCCATTGCTGCCCTTCCCAACTGCTAAATTGCCCCCTTAACCTGCATGGCCCATACACAAGTGGTCGATAATGGACTGAAAACCCTAATCTGGATGTTGGTACAGCCCTATAGGCAAAAACCAACTCCTGCAACACTAAGCGTCCCAGTCATTGGAGTGTTCATTTACGAATACGTACATGGCCCCAAAGTTTTCCATTAACTTTCCACCACGCATGCATTTGATGGTGCAGCTAAGGGGACAACCAAGCTGATTCACCCCATGAGTTTCCACAGGTCTTTCTGGTGCGACATGCCCAGGAAATTAGATCCTGAATCTGTAAGGGATATCGGGGGCCAACTACCTTGACAAAATGTCTGGCTAAGGGCCCCTGCGCACACAGTTTTAGCCCTGGTGGGTCTTGTGCCGGTAAAGCTTACTGACTGATGGGATTGGGTCACAAAGCACTAACAACCCTATGCAAGGATTATTAAACATGTACTTCTTGTTTTATCATCTCCAGGAATACGGCATCTGGCACGATCTTTGGTGGGCATGCTCGGAGGATAGCAGAACCACCTACCGAAAGTCGCATCCATGGAACAGGATATATATTTTTACTATGCTTTCCTTCTGGAGGTCTTTTTGGCGAATAGACGCGAATTATCCGACAGCTACTCGCTAGAAATGGGATCTATTAGGGAGTTGTGGTGCTGGCGTCAGGCAGGGGCTAGGACCCTATTCGTCCCCTTTGTCCGGCGCAGCCTCTCTTCGCCCACATCATCACTAGGTGCCCGTGCGCCACGGATCAGCTGTTCAGTGATGCATGCGCACGAAGCTCAGTGCAAAGGGATCCGCGACATAGAGTAGGCCAACATCCCATTGCGCCGATGATCTCGGGAGGCCTAGGCCAGTGGACCGATGGGAGGATCTTCTCCTGGAAATGGTCTTGTGGGGTTTCCATTGTCACCCCAGAAAGGCCACTGGTCAAATGGATCATAAGGCTCAGGCTCAAAGGCGCACGGTGGAGGCAGAAGGTTAGGAGTGGGAAAGAGAAAGGTCGGTGATGCAGATAAAGATGACCGCCACCAAGGTGAGGGGCTCCGGAAGGCACTCACCTCGGAACATATAGTGGAAGTTGGACCATTACTATGTCTGACCGAGAGCCAGTTTGTTATTCTCATTTCAGTTGAGAAGGATACCATGTGCTCCATGATCACTCAATTCAACAGCCATGCGCGTTCTGTCTGATCCAAATTGGACTTCACAAGCATGCCCGAAAGAGAACATGCTTATTGCTTTCTGATACCGTTCTTTTCTGGTGGATTTATTATAACAGTTCTCGGCCTCTTCAATCACCAAGTATGTGTACAGCCTCCTTTTTCAACAAACGCCGGGAAGGACTTTTCATGCTAGCAACAAAAAGTCTCTCATGAATGTGTGACAAGAGGATCAGGCCACCTGATTCAGTGTTGGCAGGTTGGTGCTCCTTACTGATACTCTGGAGAAACCCTATCCTAAATGGCTCCTCTTTCTCCTGTCAAATGAATATGCTGTTCATTCTAGCCTATTCTCACCAATATTGAATGTGTTTATCTCCTTCCAGGCACACTGCACTATCGTGGTTTCGCGCTGCTTGATGGCCTGCCGAGACATTCAGTTTCCTCTAGTACATGTTATTAGATCCCATTTACTGATGGAAATCGAGAAGCACTGTTAACTGGCTCTAGGTTAGACCTTTTGGTCGCCAAAGTTGCGAAACCCTCTCCCCTCTGGAACGCCGAAATATATAGCTGCTAAAGATGTGCGCCTAGGAGTGGCGGGCCGTTGACTTTCAGCAGTTAAAAAAGGTTGATTGTGAAACCGGCTTTGTTCTTTCATCTCGCTGGCACCCAGCATAGCTTTCAGTTGCACCTACAATAGAGTCATTTAAATTTGCAGGACATGCCCGTCTGATGTTCGTGACGTTGGACATAGGCGGATATGGTTCACCGCAGGCCGTAATCTGGGCCTGATTTCAGGCCCGCTTGGGTCACGTGCACCTGCTCTGAGTGTGGGGAGTTGCTAGATGGGTTTGTGTAAGCGTTTGATGGTCGCCAGCTAAGTGGCATAGCGTGTGTGATGTGCTCGCTGCGTTGCCAGTCTATTTATAATGATACCATCTTTCATGTTCTGAGGGGCCAAACCTGAAGTTTTGCACATGTGAATCTCACTTGGTTATTCATATGGCGCACTGATCGATATAGAATTGTTTTGCTCTCTCCTGGATAGTATATGAGCATAGTGACT